>NW_008590109.1:16383-25541 GCF_000691845.1 Merops nubicus
AACTTTACAGAAGATGCTCACAGAGAAGTGTCTCAGTGATGTTAGTTTAGATGGAGCAAGGCTGAACTAAGTAAAGAAGCAGATAATAGCTTGACCTCATGCTTAATGGATTTGAGATGTCCGAGCCTGAATAAGGCATTGCAATGTACCTTGTGGTAAAAACACTTAGAAGGATTTAATCAATTGAGAAAACAGCCATTCGTTTCCTAGCAACACAGGCCTCCAAGAATACATCACACCACTCATATAATTGTTTTCCTGTTGAATATGGTTAAATTTGGCCCCCAGCATAAGAAAGACAGGGACCTGCTTGAGCAGGTCCTGAATCCCTAAGTTCTTGCAGTAATATTCACTTAAGAATGAAGACACAAATGATGTTAGAATATATTTATACTAGTGTTAATGTATGGAAAACAATGCTAAAATCCAAGTTGCAAGTAAAGTAATATGTTCATCTCAATTCATAGAATCATAGAATGCTTTGAGTTGGAAGGAACAGCAAAAGGTCATCTTGTTCAACCCCTCTGCAGTACGCAGGGACATCCCCAACTAGGTCAGATTGCACAGAGCCCCATCAGTCCTGGCCTTGAATGGCTCCAGGGATGGGGCCTCCATCACCTCTCTGGGCAGCATGTTCCAGGGTCTCACCACTCTTACAGTAAAGAACTTCCTAATGTCTAATCTAAAGCTACCCTGCTCAAGTTTAAAACCATTGCCCCTCGTCCTGTTGGTTCATACCCTTGTAAGCAGTCCTTCCCCAGCTTTCCTGTAGGCCTCCTTCAGGTACTGGAAAGCCACCAAAAGGTCCACCAGTACCCCCAAGTCCTTTTCTTCAAGCCTCCTCTCTATCACATCATCCCCCAGCCTGTACAGATAATGACAATTGCCCCTCCTGAGGTGCAGGACCTTTAACTTGGCCTTGTTGAACCTCATAAGGTTCACACAGGCCCACTTCTCAAATTTGTCCAGGTACCCCTGAATGACATGCCATCCTACCAGCATGCTGACATCACTCATTTTGGTGTCATCTGCAAACTTGCTGAGGGTGCACTCGATGCCACTGTCTGTATCACTGATGAAGATACCAAACAGTACTGCTCCCAACAAGGACCCCTGAGGAACATCATTAACAAATCCATATGGACATGGAGCCATTGACCACTACCCTCTGGATGCAACCATCCAGCCAATTCCTTATCCACCTAACAGTCCACCCATCAAATCCGTATCTTTCCAACGCAGAGAGAAGGATGCTGCAGGGGACTGTGACAAAGGCCAAATTGCTATATTACTTCAGAGAGGACTGAAAGTGAAGGGCTTTCCTAGCACATGTGGTGGTAACATGCATCTTTCCAGCTAACTGAAGGAGCTTAAGTAAGAGCTATAAACACTACTTTCAAACATGAGCTACTCAGGATGCCTAATCCATTCCCCTCTCCTCATCTGTAACGTATTTATGTCCTGTCTACTGCAGAGTGAGCTCCACCACTACTAGCTCATCAACAAATTCCTCTGAAAATTCTATTATCTATTTCTTTAAGTTATTATGAGTTGGTTTAAAGATGCTGATATTCTACGTCGCAAGGCAGATTCTCTACTGTTTTAACATGGACACTGAACTGAAACTTGTCAGCCTCTTCTGATTCACACAGAGAATTAAATGTCTCCTTTCTCCCAAGAACACTACTTGGTACTTCTCTATATTCTCTTTATCATTTATCTCTCAGAACTTGTTGACTTCCTTTTGCCGGATTTGCTAGTGAATAGAATGCCTCCCAGACCACTGAGACTTGAACATTGAAATCACAATTCAACAGCTCCAAAAGAATTAAATTATTTAACCCACAATTGACTACGGAACAAGATTATAAAACTGTAGCAAATAAAAACATTTACTTGTTAAACATGTATCTATATTAAATGCTCAAACCACTGTAAAACCACCGATAACAGTGTAAAAAAGTAATAATAAGCAGCCTCATATATGCCAGGCTCAGGTCATCTGAATAGTAATAACAGAATTAGAGTACACAAAGCAATGATGCCCAATGCAGTGGCTCACGACTTGTCGCCCGACACCCAGCCAGTCGGACCTGCTGCCCCCAGCTAGCCTTCCCTCCAGTTTATATGCTGGGCAAGATGTCACATGGTCTCAAATATCCCTCTGGCCTCTTTGGGTCAGCTGTCCTGTTTGTGTCCTCTCCCAGCTTCTTGTGCTCCTCCAGCCTTCTCTCCGACAGGGCATTAGAAACTGAAAAGGCCTTGACTTGCATCAAATGCTACTTAGCAACAACTAAAAACATCCGTGTGTTATCAACATTATTCTCCTACTAAATCCAAACCCCAGTACTGTACCAGCTACTAGGAAAACAATTAACTCTACCCCAGGCGAAACCAGGATAAATGGTTAAATGATTTATATCATGTTACATAGTCAGGAGCTTGGACAGGAGAAGGACTTGTTCCACACTTCTTGATTCAAGAACTCTGTTTTCTTTCAGCCTCCCGTATATGAAAGGAGACTTAAATACAGGTTAAAAATGGAGCAGTAGTACAGGCACTAAAATCAGAAAGAAAAATTTTCCATTTCTTAAAAAACTATGTAGGTTTCAGCATTACAGAATGCTTTTTTTTTTATGTGATGGTGATAGATTTTTCTTCTTGTCATACTTAATGATGCCTTGTCAAGTATGTTCAGGTAATTACCAGAAGTCTAATAGCAAAATGAAACAACCCAAATTGCCAGTAACTCTGCGTATCTACCATACAAGTTTTCTATCACTGCAGCTCCAATTTCGATTTCTGTATCATAATTATCCTTCATTACACAACATTAAGATATGCAAGTAATTTCCACTAATTTTGTTTTAAAGTAGTAATTAATATTTAACTACCTGCTTCTCTTTATATTCTTTGTTTATACTTTTCTTACATGACAATGTTTATAAATATCTAAAGAGTGGATGTCAAGAGAATGGGGCCTGTCGCTTCTCAGTGGTTCCCAGCAATAGGACAAAGGGCAACGGGCATGAACTAGACATGGGAAGTTCCACCTAAACATAACGAAAAACTCCTTTATTGTGAGGGTGGCAGAGGCCTTGAGCAGGCTGCCCAGAGAGACTGTGGAGTCTTCTTGCCTGGAGATACACAAAACACACCTGGACACACTCCTGTGCAACCTGCTCTAGACAAAGCTGCTTTAGTAGCAGGGTTGGACTAGACAATCTCCACAGGCCCCATCCAACCCCCAACATTCCGTGATTCTGTGTAGTATCTTTTACATTGCACAGTTACAAAGACATTGCACAATTGTTTGCTCGTCATCAAAAGAATGAGGTTTTAAGATGTGGCTAGGACATCATAAAAGGAATCACAGATATCTAGGGATATCTTTTGACCTCACCTTTCTCCCACTCAAGTAAGTTTTCTTAAAACAGTGCTAGCACAGCCTCAAACTCTCCAGTGATGGGATATGCCATTTAAAATCTGTAAAATTTCAGCATCTATCTAGATGGAAATGGAGAAATAAAATCTGTATGAAATCTTACCCAGATCAAGTGTCTCTAGTTGATGACATAAATAATTTTAGAAAACTTTACTAACCTGGAACAATTCAACTGTTTTAAAACAAAATATTTTTATACAAGAAATACATTTCAACACAGTGCAGCAAATCTATTACAATTTCCTGTTGTGAAATGAGAAAGTTCCAACGGTATTAAACATCTTACGTCTTTTTTTCTTTCTCATAATTCAACAACACAATGAAATTCCATACCAGAAAATTTATCCTTCTAGCAATATCAGTGCTGTTAACTTAAAAAAATAAATAGGTTATCCTGAGATTATTAGTTATATCTTATTCTGTTGATAATAATCTATATTATATTAGAGAAGTTATTATCCAATGTTTGGAAAACCCAGGAATGTAGTGTTAGATACATCAACCAACTCTCTTTACTTGGCAGTGTGCTAAAATCTGAATACACTCAAAGAATTATTAGTACTAAGAAACTTGAGGACGAAGCCTGCCAAAAATGATCAATACTGAGAGAAAGAAGGAAGGAAAAGAATATATATATTTTTTTAATTCCAGAAATGTTAAGTAAAAATATATAGTAACTTCATAAATATTTGATAATCACTGAAAATTAATACAAAATCATCTTCCCAGTTGCATGGAACCTTTTTTTTTTTTTTCCTCCAGAAAGAAGTGTTATGCTTTTAATGGAAAGTAGCTTAACTTTCACTTTTAAAATATAAAGTATAAGGATACTTATTATTAAGTGACTTAATAATAAGTCATAATTAAGTAATTAATTATGACTTATTATTAAGTCATAATTAGGAATGCAGGTCATACTATCTGGAAAGACAAAGACACAGTTTTTCTCATTCTTGCCTCTAAGATAGTACAAGCTTAAGCAAGGCAGAATTTAACGGACAACAAATAAGCAAAGACTTTGTGATTACATGTGCTAAACTTTTGGTTACTGTGGCTGGGGGGGGAAAACTCTGTTGCATCTCAAGATTTAGTTTCTTGCACAGCTAAAGCAGCCTCCCTTCTTTGAACCACACACTAGAATCATCATTCCTCTGGAGAAATGATACAGGGATCTGAAGCATATCCACCCAACCATACTTCACAGTAATTGCACTTTCTATATTTATGATATTGACTTCCAAACAATCATGCTCTCTAATTTGGTAGGTGAACAACTTATTTGCATTCATAGCCAAACAACAACAGAAGTTTAAGCAATTTTGTGGCCTTGCAGTTGAGTCCTCAATAGCTTCTTTGCAAAAAAAACAAGATGTAAGTGTAAATTTCCATGAAAATCTTACTTCACTCAAGCTTCCCATGCTTGGGCCCATATTTACAGTAAATCTCATAAGCACTCAAAAGCTGATGTTGAATTTCATAATAGATACTCTTGAAGAATATTGTCCAGATTGCATCTATCAGCAACTGACTAGAGAAGTTTCAATTGTACTTCATTCAACTCATTTATTACAACATTTTTACTAGTGCTGCTTGCAAACAATGTGTTGTTGTTTTGTGTGAGAAGTTACAATTAACTTTTGCTATCCTGAGCCAAGACAGGCAAGCCAAGTGGGTTACTGCAAAAAGTAATGAAAAGAGTAATGTCATTAATGTTGTTAGATGGAAAGGTGCACTAGATCGACAAAGAGCTCTGGAAAAATTAGGTTGGTTGCAAGATAAGATATAAAACACAGCCAAATCAAAATACGTTGAAAAATACTTTGTAGAGATGCAGTGAAGCCTAATACTTTTAAATGACTGATTAACAGGGCTGATGGGAAAGGTGTAGCTGTTTGTTTCAGAAGCAAATCTATAATTAAATGCAGTTAAGGATTTAAATGAATCAGTCCTAATCTTAACTGCCACAAAGCTTTGGCCTAATTAATATCTGAAGAGCAAATGGCATTATCTACGGATAACTACTGATACCATTAGTGTATCAACAATTTGTGCTAAAATTGCTGGAGAGGATTAATTAAATAATACAATGTTTCCTTTTTGGTTCTATTGTTACTCTAAGTAGATTTAAAGAAGGTAAAGGGAACTGAATTTAGGAATAAAGCTATGGTTATACAAAGTAAACCATATGTGTTACATAGAGTGTGCATCACGTATACCAAAGTTACTGTTGGTTTTACATATACCTATCGGTCATAAAATAACTTTTCTGGTACATTCAGTTCAAAATGATTTCTAAGTCCCCAGAGGCAGCTGCTCAAGACATAGTGTACATTTTGATACATCTCTTTGAAATCCAGATGAAATATCCAGATCAAATACTTCAGGGATTGAGATCGTCATCGTGATGCTTTCCTATTTTCAAGTTTCTTTTTGACTCCACAGTTGGAAAGATAACTTCTTCAGCTCACTGAATCTCAGCTAGCTGATTCCAAGAACAAATTCTGACTCACCACATATGGTGAACAGTTTGAAGTGCAGCAGCAAAACTCCTCTCATTGAGCTGTACTCTATTCACACACCCAGATGCGGCTATTCATGCTTTATTATCAGTTCTGAAAAAGCTGGTCTGAATCCAGACCAGAATTGGCACATTAAAGTCATATCACAGGCCACCAAGTGCTGTATAACCAAAGTAGCACTCAAAACCATTTAGACCTGACCACAGAGTATCAAATCACCATCTACTTTGTTCATGTGGATAAGGACTGAGGGCAGTCAATATAAATTTCTTGTGGTGAGTATATTTCTGTTCCAAATCTTTCCACTCTGGGACTGTGTGGCTTTGTATGTCTATCAGGAATATTACTTCCAATGACTCAGTGGGCATGGAAGGCTGAAAATATACACTTTGCTTCGTGTGTAAGGAGTACTAAATCTGTATTTCAAACTCATAGGGGGGTAACCCCATAGTCTTACAGGTATACTACTCCTGATGAACTTAGAAAAGGCTCATTCTTTAAGGCTGTCTCTGCAGCAAGGTTTCTCTTGATTTCAAAATCATGTATTTGCCTTCAGGAAAAAACACTAATCAACAGACAGCATCAATTATTACGTAGTTCACATTATCTCTTAGAGCAAGTTACTATTCCTCATACATGGTCAAATTACACAGTACTAAGTAATTTATCATACCAGCTAACTAACTTAGAATATTTAAAAGAAAGTAGAGGACATTATTTATTTCCTAATATCAATACAATACTATTGAAAAAACAAGTTGGAAAAGAAACAAACATACTTTTAAGCCAACACAAAATGAGCTTGCTCTCTCCAATAGTATTGCTCTTTCCTCTTTTGACAATGATTACTATTAAAGTGAAGATAAAGATTTTCTCCCAGGGCCAAGAAAAGTCATTGCAAGTTGCATCATGTCAATCCCATTTTCATTTTTTCAAATGCATTTTTTGAAGTAAGTCTTTCTTATGCACTAAAAAAACCCCATTAAGTAAGCTGGTAATGATGACTATTTTCTCCTAGATCTAGGGTACAGACTTCACACAGAATCACAGAACATTAGGGGTTGGAAAGGGCCTCAAAAGATCATCTAGTCCAACCCCCTGCTAGAGCAGGATCACCTAGAGCAGGTCATACAGGAACGTGTCCAGGTGGGTTTTGAATGTCTAAAGAGTATGAGATTCCACAGCCTCTCTGGTCAGCTTGTTCCAGGGCTCTGTCACCCTCATTGTGAAAACGTTTTTCCTTATGTTTACCCAAAACCTCTTATGATCCAGCTTGCATCCATTGCCCCTTGTCCTATCACTGGATGTCACTGAGAAAAGCCTGGCTCCATCCTCCTGACACATGCCCTTTACACGTTTATAGACATTAATGGGGTCACCCCTCAGTCTCCTTTTCTCCTGGCTAAAGAGACACAGCTCTCTCAGCCCTTCTTCATAACGGAGATACTCCTCTCCCTGAATCATCTTAGTGGCTCTGCACTGGACTCTCTCCAGTAGCTCCCTGTCTTTCTTGAACTGGGGTGCCCAGAACTGGATCCAGTACTCCAGGTGGGGCCTCATCAGCACAGAGCAGAGACGGAGGAGAACATCCCTTAACCTGCTGGCCATACTCTTTTTAATGCACCCCAGGATGCATAAACTTGTCCTTGTTGAACTTCATTAAATTCCTCCCCGCCCAGCTTTCCAGCCTGTCCAGGTCATGCTGGATGGCAACACAGCCTTCTGGAGTGTCAGCCACTCCTCCCAGTTTTGTGCCATCAGCAAACTCTGAGGGTACACTCTATCCCTTCGTCCAGGTCATTGATGAGTATACTGAACAGCACTGGACCCAGAACTGACCCTTGGGGGTCACCACTAGGCACAGGCCTCCAACTAGACTCTGCTCCACTGACCACAACACTCTGGGCTCTTTCTTCAGCCATTTTCCAATCCTTCTCACCACACAACCATCCAAGCTGCACTTCTCAAGCTTGGCTGCAAGGATACCATGAGAGACAGTATTGAAAGCTTTGCTGGAGTCGAGATATACCACACCCACTGCCCTCCCCTCATCTATCCATCTAGTTGTGCCATCATAAAAGGCTACCAGATTAGTCAACCATGTCTTCCCTTTGTTGAATCCATGTTGACTACTCGTGATAAGCCTCCCTTCCTCAACATGCTTTGAGATGGTGGCAAGAACAAGCTGTTCCATCACCTTTCTGGGAATGGAGGGGAGGCTGACCGCTTCTCCTTCTTGCTTTTTTTGAAGACTGGGGTGATGCTGGCCTTCCTCCAGTCCTCAGGCAGCTATCCTGTTCTCCAGGACCTCTTGAAGATTATAGAGAGTGGCCTAGCAATGACCTCTGCCACATCCCTCAGTGCTCACAGGTGCATCCCATCAGGGCCTGCAGACCTGTGGATGTTGAGTTTGCTTAATTGCTCTCTCACCCAATCCTCCTCAACTGAGACAAAATCTTCCATCCTCCAGACTTCCTCTGTTGTCTTAAAGGTCTGGAACCCCTGGGAGCTGGCCTTAGCAGTAAAGACCGAGGCATTTATAAAGATTCATAAAGAGACAGCTTCACATAGGAGTAATACTACTTACGCATATACTTGAATTAAATACGTTTAGGTAAATATATATACACACATAAAAATAGATATAGTCAGTAAATTTTAAATTGAAAATTAGAAAAAAAAGTGATTTTACAACTTTTAAAAACATACCACCATAATGCAAATACACATATACCTTATAATATTTTTTCTAAGAAAATACCTTACAGTCAAATGTAGAACTATAGAAAATTTATTTAAAAGACTGTAACACCAGATCCACTTTCAATGCTGTAAGCCAATTTAACATCAATTATTTAGAAGACATGCTTGAATTAAGAAAAACTTGGCATTTGCTGTATCTCGCAGCAAGGACAAAGAATTTCAATGAAACCCTAACAAACATATTGAAGTTAAGAAGGAAGAAAAGGTTGTTGGCCAAGATCAGAAAACCAGCAGAGTTCAGGCAGCAACAAATACTGTCTACATCTCCTAGTTCAACTTTTGGTGATTTCCAGAGATTGTCCCTCAGTTAATTTGTAGGCTGCACTATATTTTCATACAGTCAAGAAAATAAGTGGATAGTTCAGTATCCAGCTGTGGATAGCACACTGAGAATTAGCCCCAAGTTAGAATCATAGAATTATAGAATCATT
>NW_008590110.1:0-36417 GCF_000691845.1 Merops nubicus
TATATATAAAATTTCAACACATGATTATACAAAGCTAAAAAAATTAGATAATAGTTATCTGATCATCAGGTAATTTATTTCATGGTTAAACAAGCCAAACCATACCTCCAGTCAGGTCAAGAGAAGTTCAGAGAACGGATGGCAGGTCCTGAGGGCTGTGTTCTCCTGAAATAAAGCTTTTTACAAAACAGTGGTATCTCCATGCTTACTACCTAAAAGTCTACAATCCCTGCAAGGTTTTCAAAGGGAAACCACAAGTAGAAATGATGAAATAACTATCTAGTAAAATTTTAAGTATTTCTGGAAGAATAATCACCTCTGAAAGGAGGAGAGGATAACCATGAGCTTTCTGTTGGTCTGAGTTACCAGAGGAAAAGTAGCCAACATTGAACTGATATAATTTGTAAGCATGTGCCCAAAATGTGTTTCCATCCTTGGCATTTCTTCAGGGTATATTTTCAATTTTAAACTCCTGAATGTTCACTACATTTTGGTTTACAGATCCTTGCCCCCAGCTGTAAAGTTTCTCAGCTGCCTTCTCTAAAATGGCTCCTATGTACTAGATGTTTCAAACTGACTAAAAAAAACCCCAAACAAACCCAGCCAACCTAGCAAATAAACTCAAGCATTCTGCTATATTTATTGCAAAAGAATTGTAATATTTACTTTCCATTGTTACTGGAGAGTGGTACAGACAATGAGAACCTAATGATTAGAGAGAAAATCTCCTAAAAATCATCTCCAAAGTGAATGCTTCTACCATAAACTTGCAAAATTTTGGAACACAAGAAATCCAAAGAATCTGCTCTGTTGATGCTTTCTTGTTTCCTCTTTTTTTTTTCCTCTTTCTTTTTTTTCCTGTCCAGGAAAAGAACTTTGTAATGGAAGTCATTGAGGGGATGATCAAAATGCACCAAAGCTTTTGTAGCACACTACTCTGGAGCCCCACTTCATTCCTTGGAGATGAAACAGATGTTTTTAGGCTGTTAGTAATGTTGATAGCAGGGCTTAGGCCTGACTAGTGGGGTACTTGGACAGGAATGATACTTCTGGGTGCTGAAAAACACATCCAGAAATACCAATGTGTGATGAAGTTTGAAATCAGAAATGGAACTTACTAGGAGTTCTACAACTTAAGCTGTAATAAGAATTTGGACCTTTATTTTTCTCTTACAGGGCACAAAATACCCTTATAGACATCTAACAACATTCCTGCAAAAAAAATTCCTGCTATTTCAGAAACCTGGTACATCAGACATGCTTTCCATCATTTTGTTCTTTTGATGTGACATGTTACAGGTATTTCAGTGTAGCTCTTAAGCTTGAGATAGTGTGCTGGGAAGAACTTTGTAACCCTTACTAGGGAACTGACAATGGGAAAGATGTTTCTAAGGTAGATGTAACCAGGATGGTTACATACAGATGATCTGACATCATATTCCTTCTGGATTTTATTATTATTTCTACTTTTTATTTAAATAATTTGACAGTTGAAGTGTGACAGTTTTAAAATGTTAAAGAACATACCTTGTCTACAGGAACTGTTGAAGGAAAAGGTACTACATTTTTATGCCAGTTTGCACAGAAAAATAAAAATAAAATTAAAAAAAAAAAAAAATTACAGAAGTCCTATTGGTTTTCATAGTGGACTTCAACCACCCCAACATCTGCTTGGAGATTAACACAGTGGAGTTCAAGGAATGTAGGAGTTTCTGGCATGCCAGACGATAGCTGTTTGATGCACAAATCAGATGGGCTGGTTGTAGGATTAATCCCATGGGCTGGGTAGGGGATAGTCTACCTAAAAAAGATCCATATGACTGGATAAGTGCATTACAATATGGGTGAGAAACTGGCTAGACCACTGGACTCAATGAGTTGTGGCCTACACTTCTCCAGTGTCCAGTCAAGGTTTGCTCCTTAGGGGTTGTTGCTGAGCTTAACACTTCTTATTGCCTTCAACAATTCTGTGGGGAGTGCACACAGTTCTAAGCACCTTTGGAAAGCTCATGGGCAACACCAAACTGGGAAGAACATTCCATATGCTGAAGGGTAGTGTCGCCCTCAGGAGGTACATGGTGAAGCTAAAAGCACAGGTGGCAATATGTGGAAAAGGTAAGGAAACATCATGTAGGTAATCTGCTCTGACAAGTGTCACTTACTCATACGAACAATAAAATTAATTTGTTAAGATTTACATAAACTAGAAGATGTAGCAGTTGTTTGTGACATTTCATTAATATGATACTCACCATCATCACTTTTGTTCATCTAACTCAGAAGGTAAAGCAATGTGTTGGCCAGTTTAACTTTAGGAATAATTATCACAAAATGTAATAGTTATATCCAGAAATATTCTAACTGGGAGAAAGGAAAGGTACACAATAAGTAGCAGAACCATCTGTTTATCTAGAAAGCCATTAGCACAGAGATGAGCTCAAAGTATGGGCTTTCTGATTGGTTTTGTGATGATTTAAGAGGTGTATCAGCTTTTTACCACCACTGTTACATGCATATGTAGGTAGAGAAAGCATACAAAATCTGTTTTCATAGATAAATAACGTCATCCTAAACCAAACAATTCTTGCTTATTTCTTTTTTTGATCACAGGTAGAAGCAATAAAACATATGAGAATTGCCTGACTTCTTGGGAATTTTTCAGAAGAGAAATTTTCAGGGAATTTTTCCCTGCCATTTATCTGAAGTTGTCATACCCTGAAAAAAAAAAAAAAATGTTACTTTGATTCCAGATATACCTGAAGGAATTTTTGTATTCCTGCCTCCTTACTATTCTCTCTCATAGTACATACTGAAGGGAACTCTTACAGCCTATATTTTAGAGAAGAATGTGGGAGGACAAGAAAGAAAATAAAAGTCATGGAACTCAAAATCAAAATTAGAAATTAAGTTATAAGTCAACCTTGATCACAAAAAGTAAAAACAAAAACAAAAAGACTTTTACAGATCTTGAAAAGCCATTAAAAACTTTAGAGATGAATCTAGCATACAAACATCAATCTTCTTTCCACTATGATTGTTTTAAAATGGCAGGATACCTCTGATCCATCCTCTGAGCTTTCAAAAGTACATACATGGCAATGGTGTAATTCTAGGAAAACACCACTTTCTGATAGAACAACTATTTTCTTCTATGGTATCCACGCTTCAGGTTTCTAAGTTAATCTTTGAGCACATTCCAGGCAACAGGCCAGCTCAGTCTGACATTATAGCTTTCAAAAACTTCATTCTTCTGGTCTCAGATGCCTTTTTTAACTGTGCATGCTTCCTCATCAAAAAAGCTAATTATCCAATTTACAGCACATGTTCTAAAGCCCTACCACCTGAAACTGATATGCTGAGGTCCCAGTGAATACTTAACCCTGTCCTATGCAAAATAAGTATAAAATATTTTTTAAAAATCCCTACTGTTTTTCTTAAAAATGTATATTTCTTTTTACTGAGACAAGTTTCTAAGTTTGTAGCAAGCAATCATGGATACAGAGAGGAGCAATATTAGAAAAGTCCTTAAAATGATGTCATTGTGGGGATATTTATGGTGATTTTTTTATTTTTTTATTTTTTTTTAATGTATGGAGCTATTTACTGATGGTAATGTTTCATGTGATTTTGCTTAGACTAATGAAGGGAAAAATAAATATGTAAATAATTGCACTGTTAGAAATTCTGAGTGCTGTAGAAGCCCATGGGCTGTGTAAGGCTATACTCATACTTTGAGACTGAACAGTTCTATGCTTTGCTATAATATTAAAACAATGCTGAAAATGTTCACCCAACACTTTTATATTAATGTTATTCTGCATTTACCAAAAAACTTTATTAACCATCTCAGTTGTCTATTAGGTTTCTGTTCATCATTGCAAAGCATCAGAGTAAAGCAGTTGGAGTAAGCTCCTGGGTTTTGAAACACTTCTCTCCATATGTCTTTGCTGTTGCAGTATTTGCAATATTGAGAGCTCTTGTCAACTAATTCTGCAAAATTATTGAAACAATCCTAACGAACTATAGCAGGGTCTTCTGGCTTTATTTCTTTATTTTTCTGCTGATTGCAGAAAAATAGTTTTTCATCTATTTAAGTAGCATTTTTTTATTGCTTTACAAGAGACCTGAAGAGCCAGTGCTTACTGAGAATTACTGCACAGGCAGCTTCCACTAAGTAGATGATTATATGCATCCTTTCATGCTCCTATATTAACTTAAATGCTGATTACTGTGGTTCTTTTCATTTCCTTTCTTTCATTTTCCTTTTATTTTTTTTTTTTTTAAACTTAAGATGGTTCATATGGGTTCAAGTCTTAGAATGTAAAGCATAGATGTGCTGCTGTAGGTTCTACTTTATATACCACAGAGCTTATTGGTGGGAAAATCCTGATATCCAGGATTAGCTTTACACTGTGATTAACTTTACAGTGGCAGAAGGATGGGACTTTTAATTCTTGGTCTTAATAAATTTATGTCAGTTATCAGTTGAACACTTTGGATAGAAATATACTATTCTACATATGAAATGTTTTTATTCTACATCATCTTCTTTTTTTTTTCATCTTCTCATAAACCAATTCTGCAAATAATTCTTATTCTTTCTTAAAGGATTCATTTCAAAATAGACTCACACAAGGCTTTCAAACTTCTATTTTTTTTTTTTTTTTCATTTCCAAGTTATTTTTTCTGTCAATTCACACTTAACTGTATGATGCAGCAGTTCACTGTCAAACAAATCAGGCTTGTTTATTACTTACGTGTATGGGTTCAGCTAGGGCAGAAGAGGAGAAAAATAGTAAATTAGAAGTACCTCAAAATTACTGAAGGTCCTGTCACACTTTTGGTAAATGAATGGCTCATAGCCTGTTACTGACTTCGGGACATTAGAGAAATAGGAACAATCATGCTCATAAAATGTCCAGCTATACACATCTAAGGGTTGAATTTTGAATCCCAAGCTGGCCAGCCATCACTTAAGAGCAGCCTGGGGTATTGAGACTGTAAAAGGTGGTTGCTCTCTGGTTATGAAATTGTGATAATATTTTTTTTAAAATTTTTGTTACCACTCTGTATGAGATAAGGTAAAATATTTGATGTTTTACAGTGATACTCCTCTTAAAACAGGTATGGATCCATTGTAGTCCTATATAAACCAGGGTCATTCCACAGAGCTGTGTTATTTTGTCTCAGAAATGCCCATCAATTCAGTTTGGCTACAGGATATTCAAACTCACATGCTGTTTTTCTTTATTTCCCATCTGTGCCATTGTAAGTGCAACATCTACCTGCCTCACGAGCTGCTTTTACCTCCAATTACTGAATGTATAATCACAGTAAAGCTAATTGTAAAACCAAACTCTTAGTCTGGATATTGATCCACACTCTCCAACAGATGAAAATTATTTATTTTCCTGCATACATAGACAATAAGGGTTTCTGTGCAAGGGGCCAGGAAGGCTTGGGAAGTTCATAAAAAATGCTTTGCAATGCAGCATAAGGGAGCAGGAAGACAGTAAATTCACCAAAAAGATACCCAATGCAGCATAAAGAGTCGTGTAGTATGGTTTGCTGTAGGAGACACTAATGGGAAGAGACACCAACAGAAGTGTAGTACAAGAAGGAGACTGCACAGCAGATATTCCACTCCTGTCACCCTAGTTCATGTGTATGTTTGTGTGTACAAATAAACAAATAGGTGCAGAGCATCACATAAATATTCCCACCATCCCCTGAGCTGTTCAGATGCCAACCAGCTATAGATATAGAAACTGTATTACCATCCAAACACAGAAATAAACCCTTATTATAAAGAAGGTATGCTAAGTTGTTCTAAACCCAGCACCAGTATGCAATTCCAGAATCATAACTGGCTTACATGTGGCTGCCTTGACATAGCTACACCTACTTGTCTGCACATCTGCAGAGAGGTTCTTATTTTAGCTTAGCCCTGGCTTACTCTGTGAAGATTATTATACTATTAGAGGTCAAATTCAAAGGAGCAGCTTCTCAGGGGAACAGGCATTAGTATCTTGTAAGTTAACTATCCTAACAGCATCCAATAACACTGTAAATTGCAGAAGTGGACCTTCCATTATAAATCACTTGTTTCTTCAAGTGGTGCTCTGTTTTCTAATTAATTGGTCATGTAAGACTTACCGAAACTCAGGGCCAGAAATTGCTGAAAATTAGGGGAGAGTAGCTGAGCACTTCAAACCAGCCATGAAAGAACAAAGGTTAAATTCTGCCTTTGAGCGTGCACTTTATGAAATAAATTTCAGTTATTTTTACTCTGCACAGAGCTTGGAAAGCTGTATAATTTACTGCAGTCAAGCAGATGCTTTTTTTGTTTTGTCATTATTATAGTTATAAATAAAAAGAATGAAGAATAAGGTGCCTCAGCCAATGGAGAAATGTTACTGCTGTAAATGAAGAGCTTTGAATTACTGCACAAATTGAGAAATCAAACAGAGAGAAATACTCAGAATGATCTTTAAGAACAAGAATAAAGAAGGATTCTTAGAAAAAAAAATAAAAAAAAGAAAGAATAAAAGGGACAGAGATTTCTTTGTTTCTCCACCACGGTGGGTCTCCTGCTGTTCAGACACTGCAGTTGTTCCTGTAGAAGAGTCAGAGGCCAGAGAAAGAGAACTGTAAATTAAATAACTACCTTCCCCTTAAAGGATGCAGAGCTTAGGAGTGGCAAAGATCACCCATTTCATTCTCCTGGTCAGTACGAGGTCAGAGCTCAGGTGAATTACCATGCTCTGAGCAGCAGTGTCCCTTGGGAACACAGGGGCAGGGTCCTACAGCACTAGAGGGCACACGGCAGCAAGTTGTTACCAGGCTCATCCTACAAAGCAACAGGCTTCATTAATTAAGAATATTTGTTTGTGGGGAGAGCAAGGAGGAGAAACCCACTTTCAGCATGATGGAGATAAGTTTCTCCATATATGTTCTATACAAAAAAAAAAAACAAACAAAAAACAACCCTTGGTTGTGTTTCTAGCACTACAGGAATATGTTTTGGATTATTTCTCAGATACAAAGAGTGAGATTTGTTCTCTTTACCCACAGTGTTTTGCTCACTAAGAAAGGCTGGAGAAGAAAAGCAGAGATTATTTAGCCTAGTGACTTCAGGGTGTCTGCAACCTATGTTGTTTTCTGAATACACCTCATTACCTACACAGTGGTTTGCCTGGCTGACAGTAAGTTAGGCTTGATGATTGATCTGAAAAAAACAAACCTAGTGCTCAAAAAGTTAAACTGGTAACCAGAAAGAACACGGGTCCAGAACTGAACTGCCCTGAAGCATGGTGGGCTTTGCCTGTACTGACTAAGTGGAATAAAAGTATCCCAAACATTCCAAAATGCCACATAAGCCAGTTGGCACTTTTCCCCTTAACCTGTTTTACAAAATTGTACATGAAGGGTCCATTGAGTCCATCAGGTTGCTTGGCTGATATCCCAGGGCAGATAGTTGGCACCAAGTAAGAATGACAAATTCCAGTTGTTCAGTATGTGACAGGATTTTTATCACCAGCTATCACAGCTGATGGAACTTGTTCATTCAGTTTCATTGAAATGACTCTTCTTTTTATTCATGGCCTTCTTAGTAGAGGTTTCTGGTGTGAGATGTTTTACAGCTATTATATCAGCTCCATATACATATATATATAAAATATCTAGTTGTCTTCCTAATGAAAATTTGAGAAAAGGACATGATATTCATTTGAGTTTGTCAGGTATGATGGGCTTACAAGCACGAGCCCAGAGAATAGCAAGACTTAGTCTATATTAATGATTGTTTTAGTGTGTTTCTCTTCCACTTCTTCTAAGCTTTCAAGCACTGGCTTTAATATTAACTTCACCCTTAATTGCAGTCTTATCTTTTCAATTTTTATTGTTTTAAGACATTAATTTTTTTTTTTTGTTCTGTTATATATTAATGTCCATCTGTAGCTGCCAAAGAAGTATATTCATTTTCTTTTTAAGAAGAGATCAAATACTTTGATTTTAAAAATAAAAACTTTTTAAGCACAGACCATTGAGACCTCAAACATTTCAAATTTATAAGCTACAAAACTAAATATTTTTTGTATTTCTATTGTTTAAAGAATAATGTTTTGACAATAAATCCATGGAAAATATCACTACAAATAAAGGAAAAACTTTGAAGAAAATATTAGTTTAAAATTTAAAAAATCAGTATTTTCTTTCTACTTATGTGTGAAGTCTTAATATATATCTATTTTACTTTCCCTTTGAAACTTTTCCAGTTCAGTAACAGTTTCTCTGACTTTGAGATTTTGCAGCATTGGTTTCTACATTTCATTCATGGTTTTTCATTCTTCAGCTATTTCTTTGAATGATTTTCTTCAGAAGAATGATTTCTATGTACATTATGATCTAGGAGATTCTATTATTTAGCTGTTGAACTGCTCTGCCATATCTCATGTTGGTAGGAGGAAAGCTTCTAGGTACCCCCATGCCCCAATTCGCCACAAGCCACTTTTAAAGCTCTGCAGGAAGTACTGAAAATACTTTCATTCTGTTTTAAATCTCTGTTGGATATTTCCATAATCTCTCTGGGCAATCTGTGCCGGTGCCCAGTCACCCTCAAAACAGAAACTGTTTCCTGCTGTTCAGATGGAAGCTCCTGTCTTTCCACATGTGCCCACTGCCTCTGGTCCTGTCTCAGGGCACCACAGAAAAAAAAAGAAAAAAAAAAAAAAAAAAAAAAAAAAAAAAAAGGCTTTGTCTTCTTTGCAAGTTCCTGTCAGTTATTTGTACACATTGAGGAGGTGACCCTTCTAAGCCTTCTCTTCTCTAGACTAACCAGTCCCAGCTCTTTCAGCCTTTCCTAATCTGAGAGGTGCTCCAGTCTTTGTGGGGCTTTGCTGGATTCTGTCCAATAGCTCCATATCTTTCTTGTTCTGGAGAACCAAGAAGTGGAGACAGCAGTGCAGGTGCAGCCACACGGAGTGCTGAGAAAAGGAGAAGGATCACCTCCCTGGAACCTGCTGGCAGCCCAGGATACTGGTAGGCACCAGATTTCTTGCCAGCAGGGCATGTTGCTTCCTCGTCTTCAACTTGGTGTTCACCAGGAGCCCCAGGTCCTTTTCTGCAAAGTTGCCTTCCAACTGCTTGGCCTCCACAATGTACTGGTGTTGCCAGCACCACTCCCCAGCATATACTGGGGAGGTTGTTTCTCCTCCAGGGCAGGACTTTGGACTTCGCTCTGCTGAACTGCAGGAGGTCCTTAGCCCCCATTTTCTCCAGCTTGTTGGGGTCCTTTTGGATTTTCTCCAGCTTGTTGGGGTCTTTTTGGATGGCAGCACAACCTTTTGGCATGTCAGCCACTCCTCCCAGCTGTGTGTCACCCACAAGCTTGCTGAGGGTGCACTTTGCCCCATCATCCAGATCATCAATGAAGATGTTGTAGGGGACTGGTCCCATTGTTGACCCCTGGGATACACACTTAGTTACTGGCCTCCAACTAGACTTTGTGCCACTATCACCACAGTTTAGACTGCAGTGCTCAACCAGTTAGTCATGTCATGATATAAGGCCACGTGGTGGGTCAAGCAGGAAATTCCTTTGGTGAAGTCTTGCTGACTACTCCCAATCACCTTCTTGTCCTTTAGCTGCCTGGAAATGCTTTCCAGGTTCAGTTGTTCCAGGTTTTTACTTTTTGATTATGCTCTATAATCTACTGTACTTATATGTCAACCTCACAGTAAAATCTCATACAAGTTAACCTTAGAGGAGTTAACTTTTAGGTTACTTCTATTAACCTTTAGGGGAGAACTAGTGAATTTGAGACAATCTTCATTGATCTTCCTATGTGTAAAACAGGCTAAATGATGTTTTGCTGCTTAATATGGAGCAGAATAAGTTTGTTTTAAAGTGGTCCCTGAATTAAAAGTATTCTGTAAAATCCTTTTTTTTTTTTTTTTTTTTTCCTGACAAATCTAGGCCAGTGGAACAGATTTATCAGTTATCAATTAATTTATTGTACAATTTGGTTAAAATAGTGCATAGTATATATTAAAAAAAAAAAAAAATCATACATTTTAAAATGCACTTTTCTGCAGTTGCTAGATTGTAGAAGTATCATATTCCAAACAACAGAATTCTGGAAAATTATATACTATTTCAAAGAAATAAAATTATCACCTCTAACTTGGCATTCATTAAAATGTCTTTTAGTAATTTCTAAAGGCATTGATTTCATAGACTAGCTTCCAAATTTGTGTTGGCAATAAATCATTAGTACCAAATTCTAAACATGAGAACCAAGCAGCTATATCACTAATCTACAGAGAATCTGGGAAATATCCAGTCATTTATTTACAAATTTCAGACAATTAATTTGATGGAAGGCTTGTCAGTGTTCAGTTTTCATAGCAAACACTGGTTTCTGTTAAAATTGTCTATTTTGGAGAGCTTCATTTTTTGCCAATCCACCATCACAAATAATGAGGACAGAAAGAGGAGATTTTTTGTGGAGTGGGTGGGTGGTATTGTTTTTTTTCCTCTCTTGGCTTAAGTAAATAACATCTGACATTTGTAAGCAGTGATAGCTATTACTCTAAAGATATCTTCATTAGCACATCTAAAATTACCATGTAATGGCTATTACTACAACTATTTGAGGAATAAACTGTTGTGTATTATTTCCTCGCCTTCTATTTTTTTTTTGCCAGTTTAAGCAGTTTTTTAGGCACGTGTGTTGTTTTTCTAAAGCAAAGAAGGCTTTTTTATGCATCAATGTAAAAAGTAAACTTGCCATTAAAAAATAATGATTGTATTCCACTTCAACAACTGTTGACAAAACTGTCAGCTATGAATTTACTTCATGGTCTTTGGAATTTTTGAAAATGAGAAAATACAAAACTTGAATTTCATATGCCTGGTAGCAAGTATGTATCTGGTGGTTAAATGGGGCAAAAACAATTAAAAAACCCCTTTTGACTCACAGAACAGTGAAATCTAATGCAGAAACCACCGACAAAAGATGAGTGTGGAACTCAACAATGGCAACTTTGTTATCAGTGTTTGGTGCCCTTGTCACTCAGATCTCCCTGAAAAGGCTTCTGTTATCAATGAAAGAGGATGGTGCCAGTCAAAATTTGGTCTCCAAACCCTCACTGTAGCTATAAAAGAACTAATTACACAAAATGTGAAAATCCTACTTGTTTTCTCCTGTTAGTACTTTTTCAGTATTATATTTACCTCTTTGACTAGAGGATTCCTGCCTGCTGCTTTTCCTTCTTTTATTCATTATAAGGAATTCAGTTTAGAGAGGACACACAGCTCTCCAGTAATACCATAATAACCCGTCTCTTTCACCTGTTTATCTTTTCTGAATTACTACTGATTTTCTCCACTAGGTCAGGCTTTTAAAACTTAAGGTTAGCTTGCAATGAAACCAAACCTAAATTTACAGTTTTCTTTCCAGCATGCTCAGCATTTTTGTGTTAAAAAATTCTTGTGCCTTTTTGGTTTTATGTTATTGTCATGTTTTTATAATACAGTTCAATTGAAAGAATATTTTATTCCTTTTTTCTCTGACTTTTTTCTTTTTTCAGTGCTCATTTTGTGATTCTCCAGTTGATCATATTGTCCTCAAATATATTGTTTGCAACATTAGATGAGAGAATGAGAAAGATTTCCATAACTCACAACTTAAGCTGTTGTGGTTTTGTTTTGTTTTTTTTTTTTTTTAATATATATTTCTGTCCCTGGTACTCTATTTTCACCTTCCCATCAACTTCTTCATCACTCATCTTCTATTACAGAAAATTGCCCTTATTCTGATGATATAATATTTGTCATTTAAAAAAAATATTTTGGAAAACTGTTTATCTTACTTGCTGAATCAACCAGTTAGCACCTACCATATTAAACTTGAACACATACTGATTTTTTTTTTTCTTTTCAAGAAAAAAAAGGTTGTGTTACATTTACAGAACTATGGGTTTTAATCTGCATTTGGTATTACTTTCAACATTCTACTTTCAATTCATGTGCAATTGTGCTCTCAGCAGCAGATATAAAATTCCATTTTATAAATATAATTTTAAATGCCTCATTATAGCTCCTAGAAGACCATTCTTAGAGGAATTCCTGTTGCACTTAATAGTAAAGAGATTATGATTCAAACGAAATCTGCTTCAATGACTTCACTTGTCAACAACATTAAAAAAAACACCCAACAAACATACACAACCAAAAACCCACAATAACATTAGTTATGTATGTACAAGGCCTTCAGGGACAGAAGGAGAGAAAATGTTGGATGTATATTCTGTCTCTAGTGTGACATTTCCTGTTAGGGCTGGTCTTGCCTTTTGATTCAGGCCTAGACTTTACTTTGAGGACAACTAAAATGGTACAAAACCAAGGAGAGAGATAATGATTTTGGAGTATAGGTTTGCTTCTTGTTTGTTTTTTTTTTTTTTCTTTATACAGCAGCACACCATTAGAGACCCAGAGGAATGTGTGCATCTTGCTCTATGAAAATAAACCATGTTGGAAAAAAAAAGAAAATTTTACTTTCAGCATGACTAGTACTCATGAGAAGTCAGGATTTCCCTAAATTTAGCTCTTAATCCTTATGTCCATCCACCACTGTGGGTATATGTAAATTCAGCCTCAAGCAGAGTCTTGAAGGTAATTGAGATCTGGCCTTCAGAAAAAAAAATATATATATATAGATCTCTACGTGAATATTTCAAAAATCCATAGAAGAATGAGACCATAGGTAAACACAGCTGAATAGATCATAGACAATCTTTTCTGGTTTACCATTAGATTTAATTTTCATTAACTTTATTTTTCCAAATAGAGTTACACACAAGATAATTATTTTATGTATTTTTTTTTTTAACAGGAGCTGCTATGCTGTGTCCATTTTAGCAGTCCATCTATGACTCTATACCAAAAAAAAGCACTCTGAAACTAGTTTCACTGGAAATAGAAGCAATCAACAAAAAGGTCTCAAAATCCCAACCAAACAAGCAAACAAACACTGAATTTATTTCTAAGTCTAGCATATGCTTATGTTGTTTTTCTGGGGGGTGAATGAATAAAAACTGAGAAAATCAGACGGATGTGATTTATTGGTAGGAACACTAAAATGTAAACTAAAATTGTTTTTGAGTAGAAGGCTAGAGGCATGGTATTATTAAAGGAATTGTAACTCTTTGTTGTACTCAAGAGACCAAGTCCCCAAGTCCTTTGAATCTGGAATTTTAAAAAGTCTGGGGGGGAAAAAAAGAAATTAAAAGATTAGAAGGAACAGTAATCTAATGTTCAATATTTTGCTACAGCTCAAGGAAGGCCCTGTGGCTGAAGTATTACTTCTAATGTTATGTTCCCTTTCTAGATTGTATTTTATTAATGTTTTCTTTTGTACCACAGTGTGAAGGGACATAGAGCTTTTATCTTTTATTTAAAATTAATGAGGAGCATATTACTTTTACTAAGAAAGAATATTAGAAGAAAATATTTTCCCTTAGAATATGAAACATAGGTTTGTAAGTAGATTTGATATTCAGTTCTGGATCTTTCTGGCTTAAGTGACCTTCGACAAATTATTTAAAGTGCTTGTGCTGAAATTCCTATATTTTTATGCTCTACTGTTATTTGCAAAGTAAATTCTTAGGTGCATTGCACACCTTCATTAAAATCTACATTGTGATAGTGAAAACTCAAGATAATAGCATGTAATTTTTTAACTAATCAAAGGCTCTTGGCTTGACTATGTATCTTCCATTCATTTTAGATGTGTTGAAGCAATATCCTGTAGCTAAAAGACACTCTCATCTAAAAATTTTAGACAATATTTGGTAATTTGAAGTGAATGGCTCTCCAGCTGAATCTGAATGAAACTGTCTTCCCCATAAAGACTCAATTGTTGAGTATGCCCACCACTTCATATGACACACCTTTCATTACTCCATAAAAATGTAGGATTGTTCCTACACACCAGCACCTGGGAAATACCTCAGAACATCATAGCTCTGACAAAGGGAAACCCTGTCATATGAGATACCCCCAAGGCTGGCTGAAGAATTGTCCATCCTACAAAAATTTACAAGTGAAGCAGGCTTTCTTTAAACTTATAAAGTGACTTTTGATACAGTAGCTTCAAGTGACTTTCTCCTATGGTAGAAGATGTTTAAGACCCTTCTGCACTCTCTTGCAGGCATCTGAGATCCTTGGACTCTATGGATGAGATGCAGGAGTCAGGTCAGCAGCCTGCTCCTCTCACCTTCCCTCCCCACCACCCTTTCCCAAAGATAATGTACTTGCCAAAGTCCCAGCAAACACTCTGTGAGTTTCTCAGGACCATTACATGTTTATGTCTGTCAGATAGAGCGCTCTAAGAATTAGAAAAGCTCTAAACTCAGTATTTTGACTGATTTATTTTATTTTTTTTTTAAAGTACACAATGCATTCAGCTGGTCTATCTTCTAACTTTTTATAGATGTCTCTTTCATCCTGAATAATGTGAATACAAGACAATGTATTTATTCAGCTCAGCAGTTCATTATGGTTTCCATCACAATAAAATCCAGGGCAACTAAATTTAGGGAAGATTAATTCTAACCTATGTGATTAGGCTAACCAGTGCATAATGATCATAAGACAACAAAGCAAATACACCAAGCAAAGCAACCTGAATGGGAAAAAGAGGAAAACTACAAGATGAATTGTCCACATTTATATCTTCCTGAAAGACCAGAGAGGGAACAAACCCATTCAAACTAAATTAGAACTGCAACAGTTCATTACCCCCAAAAAGATCAGGCAGATTGTTGTTTCCATGTGATTTGCCTGTTTGAATTTCTACAGATGTAACTGTGCTACTCTGTTTGACACATACAACAAGGAAGCCCAAATTCTTCATTCTCTCATTAGAAGTTGTCTAAACTTTGTTTTATTTGTACAAAAATTAACAGCAAAGAAATGTAGGAGTGACATATATTCATCCTCTCAGCTGATATGGAGTCATGATGTGGGTGAAATCAGATCTGATTACTTCAAAACAGACATTCGTTACAGTGAAGATGAAGCCTAGCACAAGAGATTTAACAATCTCTTATGATTTATGATTTTTCCAACTCAACATTCTGTGCTTTAACAGAACTCATATTCATTTACTTAATTTCATCATGAGTTTACACTTTCACAAAGCTAATTACACATTCCCAGTGTTCCTGAAGTGAGGGCCATAACCTCAAATTATCATAAAGATCAGAACAAAGATGCTCATTAACAAGGTCTATTGGTGTCTGGAATGTCTCACTGCACTGTACTGAGGGTGGGCATGAGGGAAGATCCAGTATAGGTCCACATTCAACAGAGATTTATTCAGAGTATTTTGGATAATTTAATATTTTTCATCAGTTCATTTGGAAAAGAATAATAACAAGAAAACCTCAACAGTATTCTCTGTTTGAATGGTAATCTTTTTTTTCACCCAATTATATATGGTACATACATATGTTCACTGAATGACCCTAAAATTATAAAATGCACTCATGTAACTTCTCATCCTCATTCAGAATGATTTTGTTCTTTTTATCAAGCAATCTAGTGTCAAATGTCTGAAAATGGTTCTTTTCTAGTCTATTGACAAAAAATTATAGGTTTTTATTCTAACATATAAAGGGAAGAGAGTGCCGGAAACCCATTTTCAGAATACTATAATCAGTTTATCACTGTTTTCACTAATCTAGATGCTTTTATTATGCATTATTCTTTCTTTTCTGAGTTTATACTTTAAAAAAGAATTGCAATCTATTGCTCACAGAAAATTGATCTTCCAATTTTCTTTTCATGTTTGTTTGGTTTATTTTTGCCTTCATTAAATACTAAGTCATGTGGAGTCATCTGACTCTTCTAGGTTATTTTACCCATCTCTTTCTACCCAGCATGAAACTCAGCAGGGTTTACAAAATAAACTGAATTCCAGGAGAGACTTAATCTTTTTTTCTTGCTCATGTTGTTTTGCATACTTTCTCATTATGTAATTATTACAGATATTTTTTCCTTTAGGTTATTCCTTTGGTTTACAAAGGAAAATATTATTTAGGATAACTCTGAGAATACACATGAGAAAATTCTGGGTCTTCAACATAAGTTAGATTCAGCCATTTACTTGCTTAAAGGTATATTTACAACAAGATCCTTAATAGCCACTGCTCAAAATCACCTAAGTGAAAAAAAATCTACAAAAACCAGCTGAACAAGTCCTCCTCTACAGTTCTTAGACACAGGTAGTTTGGTATAATCTTTCAAGACTGTGTTAATAATATATGTGTTGTAGCATATGAGAAAATGGATAGCGAGCAGGTTTTAGGTATTAGGAATTCCAAGGAGATCATTGACCTTTCTAATCCAGAGTATTTTATCCAATTATGATACACCTTTCTTTTGCTTCTGAATTTATTCTGTTGTTCAGGACACATGAGGACATGTGTTTCATTGTCCTGCTGGATATTGTATAGTGAAGGCAACTGTGAACAGGCAAAGGCTTGAGTGACACAAGAGACTGATGTTGGTTAAGAATTTCACCAGAATAGAAATTCAGCAATGAATTTAAGGATGGAACAAGAATTTCAAAGAAGTTATAGAGTCATTTTTCAAATGTGGAAAATCAGTGATTTGTGCAAGGAATTAAGGCTTCTAAGTGAAAATCATATTTTATGCTTTCAAAATGATTTATTTATAATTGAAGACAGTCTCCAGATCCTCCTAAAATAATTTAGTTTTTTGTACTCCTCATAAACCCAAGGGCTTCCCCCATGAACAATATTAACCACTCACATGCATTTATATGCATTTTAAGTGTTTTTGCCTTGTAATTCCAAATGACATATTAGTTATTAGTAGAACAGTGTAAAGGCAAGAATTATTCTAGATTTATAAGAGTATTGGATATTAAAGTATTCCCTCATACCTATTCAGTTGCAGATTTCTAATTAAAAAATGGTGTAAGTTTAGATCACGTGAATGTATAAGAACCATCTGGAGTGTCCCAGAAGAGCAAGAAAAGTGATATTATTAATACTATATTATACTATTTATTACAGATTTTATATATAATTATAGAACACAGTATACTGTTATCATATTTATTATATTGTTTTATTATCAAATATATTATAAAATTAAATTCTATTAGAGGATTTTTTTCCTAAAGAGAACAACACAAAGGAAGGACTCAATCCTTCATTACAAAAAGTCTAGAAAAAGCTAATACAGAGGGGAACAAATGTAGTAGAAAATCATCATTAAATGCACTGAAAAGTAGTATAGTGAGGTCAGAAATATCTTTAAACTAATGGAGCTTTGATCATGCTCCACTGGTGAATCTTTGCCTGACACCAATGTATTCAAGTCTTCTGTGTGGAGGTTACACTACCTACAGTGCACTTCCTTACTCTGAGTTTATAGGTGATTATGTTTGTACTGATAGTAGTGAATCTAAATTTTGAACATTAAACTTTCTCTGGCTTTCCACTGAATGTATTCCATGACAAAAGAGTGGTGGTTTTGACCAACAGCAGTGAACCAAAAGCAGCCAAGCCTGGCCAGGAGTAGTGTTGTGTAATTTGTGGGATTATTTTTATAAAAGACTTTTCATGTGGCTAATTTGATCTCCAGCTATTTCCTTTGTTCCGTAAAAAACACTAAACATTTCAGGTACCTCCTATAAGTGAATACACATGAAAAACAACATTTGCATATTCATTAGCATAGGCATTTTGTTTTCAGCAAATGTACACCAAATGACCAATCTACACTAAGTGGTTGATGGCAATTACTCCTGAAATTAGAAAAAGATGTTACTAAACTAGTGAACCTCATTAGCTGTATTTGCATGAAGTATAAAGTAACTATAATCTTAGAGAAACTCAGAAAAGAATATATTTACTTGGGTTTGCATTAGAATAATTTCAGTGTTATGCAGTACCAAATTACATCCTTTTATGTAAATCAGTATAATATGAGAACACCACTGGTGTTATTTGGCATGTGCTGAGTCTCCAGGAATAACCAAAGAGTATTTACTAAATGAGGATGCATAAGCAGATGCTGAATTGGTATTTTACAAATAAGACATTTTACTAATGCATTGACTTATCTTCATTTACTGTGAAAATACATGTGAGAACATTATGTTCTTACCCGACATCTAAAAAGACCCTGCTGTTACCTGTGATCTCAGTAACAGGTCAGGGTATGCCCTGTGGTGCAAATGGTCATTATTCACCCTTTTAGCAGAACAGAAAATACTCTAAAAAGACACTATTTTTTTTAAATGTGTTTTAACAATATTAATTTGTAAGCAATTTATTAAGTATTTTAATGAAAGACTACTTATTAGCTTCCTGTACAGAAAACATGCTTTTCTTTGGTATTTTTTCTTAAATAATAATCAGAACCATCCCAGTTTG
This sequence comes from Merops nubicus, assembly GCF_000691845.1. Classification (NCBI taxonomy): domain Eukaryota; kingdom Metazoa; phylum Chordata; class Aves; order Coraciiformes; family Meropidae; genus Merops; species Merops nubicus. The sequence continues at coordinate 18,474 of NW_008590110.1, forward strand.
CCCCCTTAATTTGCAGGCTAGGAAAGGAAAATCTCAGCTTCTGATCTAAGGATCCTTCAGCACATTCAAGCTGCTTAAAGGCAAGAATGTGCAAGGACCGTGTGGAGATTTAGCAGCTGGGGAATCCTCCTCTTGGCTCAAACACCATTTGGACTTCCCTGACTGCACGAGAGGAGGGTGCTTGCCAGATGGCCAGGTTGTGAAGTTGTGTCATCACTTGGACCATGCCAGCACACTGGCAGGCTCTTGTAGAGACAAGTGGGAAGCAAGGCACCAGCATGAGGCATGGTGGAGCAGAGTCCACCCAAACACAGTCCCCTAGTTCCTCACACAGAGGAGTTTCTCCTCAAGGTTGGGGGATCACCTTTGCTTCACTTGTACTCTGCTCAAAGGAATCACTAACATTGTTTCATGAAAACAGCTAATTTCAGTCCAAGGACTCTTTCAGCTGGTTGGGTCTCTTTACCTTGACGTTTATGACATTTTCCTAAAGAATATTAGAACTGCCTGAGCAGCAAATTCAGCACAGCTCTCTCTGCAGTTGGGCTGAACAGACATTAAACACTCTTCCTTTAAACTGTAGCTCCTTGACCAGGTCTCTGTGACAGAATTAGCTCCTGCCACAATTTGAGTAGAGACAGATTCAGCCAATGCGAGCAAATCTACTTGTAAGAACAAAGCCCTTCCTAAGCCTGAGATAAAAATGCCAACCTTGCCTGGAAGCAGAGCAATAGGTACCTTGGGAAATGCCACGTAAGGGAGACAAATGCTTTTCAAGGTTATGTTTGCAACAGATGCACAACGCTTGAATGGAGACTGGGTATATACAGACCAATGGCATCATAGCAGGTGCCTAATTATCTTTACTGATATGGAACCATTATCCTTAGTTCAAATGTACGCTAACGAGAATACACATAAAATTCCCCTGAACTTTCATTTTCAGCAAGCTGTAGGTGCCACTTGAAAAAAGAATCTTGATTAAATTACATTTAGCATATTTGTGCTGAGCGTTGTTATACACACTAAGTGAAATCTCATCTCTGAGCTTGAAAAAATATCCCTAGAGTATTAACCAAGCAGCAAGTAACAATATTTGTCCTAAAATGATGTAACATGGAACCTGCCTAGATTGTTTCTGCATGTAAAACACTAGGGCAAGTGAGATAGACAAGTATTATACATAATCCTGTCTGACAGATGATAGTTTTCCTCTGTGTGTGTACAACTGTGTATGTGTTTTATCATTTGGAAAAAGCAGGAAAGCAATTACTTTATCAAGAAGTCCAAATCAGTCCTTTTTCCTCTATCCTTAATTTGTTTTAAATAAATAGTTAATACACAAGGACAAACTTCTCTCTTGTATTTAATTTTCTTCAATGCTATAGTACTAAACAATGAAATGAGTTCTTAATTATCCAGAATTTTTTCTAATCTTCTACCTTAGCACTTACAGGATTTGGGTGGGGGTTAAGCAATTATTTTCCAGGCATCAACTCTCAACTCTCTTAGTGCAATGAAAATGCCACAAAGGTGTTTAGATGGTTAACTGGTTGTTTTGTTGCTAGAAAAAGCCATCTAAAAAATCTCATCACCCTCATAATATGCAGCATTGCTTAATAGCTTTAATACTTCTTTGCGAATTTGAAGGATTTTGTGTTGAAATACCTAAAACATTGAAAATATTAGGAAGTTTTTTGTCCAAGCTTTGTCAGAAAATAAACAAAGCTACCAATAGCACAAAACACTCCACTAAGTGTTTTATCTGCCCGTTTCACTTCTTGACCCTGCCAGTGTCAGGACCGGGAGACAGTCCCACCCTGCAACCACCTGATCCAGGGAACATCTGCCACCTCTTGGCCTCCTCCTCATTGCACGTTGTGGTGCAGCCCAAGAAATCACAGCAATTCACCGAGGTCATTCTCCCAATGCTTTGGGCTTGATGGGAAGTGTAACCTGCCTCTTGTCTTAAACTTTCTGCGTGCAGGCAGTTCACAGCAGCGGGGGGCAGTAAATGCAGAATGCCTTTTCCAAGACTCTGCTGGCTCTTTTCTATTTACCCAGTTTCTGTTGCACTTATCACAACGGCATCTGAGCACTTTTCAGTGTTAAAGATGACAATTACACTGACGGCTTTTCTAAATCTATTAAAGCCTGCCACTGGTTGGCACAGCTTCCTCTCAGCTGCTGGGTACGGGTTATGAGATTGCCAATAATTTCAGAGGCTGAGAGACCAGCAGTGTTTCAGCCCAGGGATTACTCAAACGCATACCCCTTTGGCTAGTGTCTCAGACTGACAATTAAAAGATTTCATCTCAGAATGCTTCTACCTGCCAATTTTAATTGTTGTCAAAAAGCTGGTGTACATAGATGCCCAGCACTGCTACAGTTTACAAGACAGCAGAGAGCAGTAGGATAAAGTAGGTGAAATGCCAGATACCTGTGGAAAATTTATGATGGTATACAGCTGCATAGAGTTTTTATTACATTATTTGAATACAAACAAAATAGACATGGTTGGAACTTGATTCTCCTCTCCATTACACTTATCTTTCCAAAATGACTACAAGAAATAGGAAGTTATTTGTAGCCTGTTTGCTGTCTTATCAAATGGCCAGTCCACACATGTTAAACAAATTTCTCTTTGGGGAATGTGAACCTTTTCATCAACAAAATGAACTTTTCCGTCTCTGTTTACTTTGTGCGTCCATCATGCCTCTACCTTAGTAGGAGCATTCCAGTGCTATTTAGAAAGTACATTCTGGAAAAATATCTGTTATTCAAAACACTCATTTCCAGATGCTACCCTTGGGAGATTCTGAAATGTCTAGTTATGGAGTTAAAAAGTTTGTCTTGCAATGTAAATTTATGTATGAGAGCATTCAAAAATCTCTCTAAAAAGTTAATGATCCAGACAATGACAACTTAACCTTCTTCCCTCAGCAGGATAGGGAAACATGAGGAAAGCAGGGTTTTGGTGCCAGGGGGGTATTGTCTTAGCTGGTATAAATTGGCATGGTTTTATGAAATAACAAACAAACAAAAAGTCACAAAAAAAGAAACAACAAACCAACAACCTCTTCTATTCATCTGATCATTCAAAGTTTACTGAAAGTGGCCATGAAATGACATCATCCATCTCCCTCAGCCCTCGTGGGTGCATCCTGCCAGGCCCATGGACTTATATGTGCTGATTTTACTTACAGATCTATTTGTTAACTTGATCTAACCTAGTTTGTTTTTTGGTTTTGTTTTTTTTTTTTTTTAACTTTGTTGAGACCTTTCATCTATTTACAGATATTTCTCCACAGCAGATTACTCTGGGTAATCTGGCCTTTGTGTCTTCTGTTGCAAGACAACTGACTTTCCACAGAAAATGCATCAGAAACCAAAGCTGTTTACCCAGGGCTATGGATGCAGTAGGCTGCAAGGTGTCTGAAAGACATCTGCGGCTACAGTGAGGAAAAGAGCAACTACATTTTAAGATTTCAAAATGCATCTTAAACCTAAACTAGACCTAGAAATGGAAAATGCATTGTGGCTGTATTTTAATGGACTTGATGCAACTGCACTCTAATCTTTGTAATAAATTATATTATATATTAATGTATTATATTCATCACAGAATCCAGGCCAAAATAAAGCCAAGAGAAGTTTTGTTATCAGATTACATGAAACTACAGTTGCATCTTTTGTCATCAAGTATTTCCATATTCTGTGATGGCAGAAAGACAACAAAATGAGTGTACAAATCCAGAGAAAAATCTTAATTTCCTTATTTGTCCAGGTAGATTTATGACCTGTGTTATTCCTGAAATGTGGAAGTTCAACCTTTTTAGCACTTAACATATGCCTACACTTTGGTAATACTATGGTTTTCAAAACTGTCCTAGATATGTCATCCTTAAACATAACACCATGAACTCCCATTTGTTAATCTGAATTAATGAGCAGACAATATCCAGCTAAGGCTGGGCAAAATATTAATCATATATGTTAGAGAAGATTGACATGCACTTCTATGTAGTATTTACTGAGGAATAAGTCCTTTATCACAAAAATTGTCTATGTTCTTTCTACCTATGTAAGCTGCCCTAATGTTTTTAAGGGATGTAAAGAGAAAATTTTGACTAAACAGAGAAAATGCAGCTAATTTATCAAATTTTTTTCTTGATTTTTTTTTTAAATGTAAAGTTATTGACACCATAAAGGACATGTTTTGTCATATTTCTGTAGTTTTATTTTTAAAGGAGCAGAAAAAAAATGTTATTGAGTATTTTAAAGGAACAATTTCATATACTACCAATCCATTTTAGCACTTCTACAAAGCACATGAGATTTACTGAGAATCTTTAAAAAAGTATACCATATTTTCTTTTACTCATCCTTGCTGTTCAGTGTCTGAAATTCAGTGCTTCCTGTTTATGTTGTGATAGGTATTTTTGGCTATTTTTTTTGTATTTTAATTGTAGACAGTTGTGATAAATGAATATTTCTTGGGACTTTAATGATTTCTCTCTAGACATGGGGCACAGAAACCATGCCTAAAGACATTTTTGCTTAAATTACAGTGCAATTAATTTGATTCTGTTTTGTAAAATAGAAATTGATTGAAATATTTAAAGAAATAGACATTGCAAAACAGTAAAAAAGTCCAGATAATTATATGTCTGAAGATAATTATATAACACTATTTTTGAAACATTTTCTGAGGAGTATCAGTAGAGTACCTCTCTGCAATCTAGAATTTGTAAGATTATTAAAATTATATTGCAACTTCATTCATCTTTTGTTGCAGAATATGTAATTATAATAGAAAAATTCCCTCAGAATTAGCAAGAGAAACTATGGAGCATTAAACAACCCTCACACAATCCTAGTTCTGGATTGCTTCAGAGTTTTGAGTTGTTCATGGAATACGGTGTGCAGTAAAGTGAGAGTTTTCACAACACCTTGTAACGTCTTCCCATTCTTATATTTTATGTTATGATTTTAACATGAAATCTATAGCTTGTGCTTTTTGTGTCATTAGAAAGTGATGGCCAGAAGTGTTTTGACACTTGTCAAAACAGAGCTATGAGGAAATGGGAAAAGCGGGATTATGTTTCGTCTAGAGCTGGATTCATCTGGTAAAAAAAAAAAGAAAAACAAACAAAAAAACCCTATAAATAAAGAAAAATGTGGTTTTTTTAATCAAAATGTGTTGCAATGAGTTCTATTTAATGGCTTTTTATGTTCCTTTTAAAATCACTTTCAGTTATACCTTTAAAAAAATTATCTCAATAGTCGAGGAAGTTTTGAAGAAAACACTTAAAAAACAATGAGAAAAAAGAATATTCAGCTTTCAACACTCAAAAATAGTCAGAACAGCTAACACGAGAATTAGCTCACCTCCTCCCTCTTTTCCTTTCACCAGCCTCTGGTAGTGAGATGTTCAGTAAGATGGGCTGTGTTGGACCAACCTCGAGTGCTTTGTGGAATGGCCAACAGGGCTGAGGAGCTGCTGTTCAGTGGGGGCAGTGGTGGTTCTTCCACCTTTGCCTGTGCTTTCCTCACCATCCAGAGCTCTCTAGATTTCACTGACTGTATTTCCTTTTCATCATAGCCTGGAGATAAGACATTTGGAGCATAAGATTCTCTTTATCCATGTACACAGAGACTCTGTGCTGTGATTCTGAAATCGAGCCAAAGGACAAAGGGTTAATCTTCCCCATAATGAGCAACTCTTCAGCCAAGCACTGGTTGTTGTTAATTTACTATGTTTACCAGTTACCTAGTGTTTCTCCAGAGAATCCATTTATGTCCTTCCTACAGCATATTTTTCATTACCAACTTCTATAGCATGTGTTAAAGAGGTTTTTTATGTTAAAACCAAACCAAAACACAACAACAAAACAAACACTAAAAATCAGCTATAAATCTCTAGAATGAATTCTACGTGTTTTGGAAATCAGATGTATATGTTACACTGATTGAGGGCCAACTTTAGCACATGCACCAAATTCTAGTCATATATATATATGGGGTTACAGTATTATTGAGAACAGATATGACAGCAGATGTAGAATCACAGAACCATAGAATGGTTCAGGCTGGAAGGGATCTTAAAGGGACTTTAAATATCTCTTAGTTCCAAGCCCCCTGTCATTGTCCAGATCACCTTCCACTAGACCAGGCTCCTCAAGGCCCCATCCAACTTGGCCCTTGAACATTTCCAGAGATGAAGAATATATTTTAATACTTCACATCATGGTTTCAACTTTGAGAGCTTTATTTTTTGCAGTATAAATCAAGGTGACCATACTAAACTCTTTTCCTTCAAATGTACTTTATTATACTAAAATATAGATATTCAAATCTGACAAGTTCTCATTAATTTTAAGAAACACCTACTAACTTGTTAGGAATTTTTATGAGACTATTTCAGTACATATAAATCAGGAGAGCTCTACTGGTATGATGCTGATTTATGTCATTTGAAATTATAGCCTATAGACTTCCCTTTCTACTTTTACTCTTGCAAAATATTGAGTACCTTCAATTTTCACAGAAATCAGAGCTAGTTAAGAGGAAAATGGATCTTATCAAATACCTCAGCAGGTTGCAGAAATGAACTTCTGAGCCCACAGGCTATAATCCTTGCTAATGAAAATATTATTTTGCAGTATCTTGCATGGATGTCACACCATAGTTTAGAAGGTAAGGACAGTGAGTCTATAAATCTGGATCTTATTCCTGGCTGAGCCATTGATTTATTGCTTTTCTAGCACACAGAAAATAAATCTTAAAAACCTTCCCAAAGTCCTGGCCATCTCAACTGGGTGGCAACAGCTCCCATTTGGTTTCTGCAGAAACCTAGACAGTTTACTTCTTATCCAAAGTCCCTCCTCAATGTGGAATGAAACTGCATGCCAGAGCTTGTAACATCGTTATAGGTCTTGCTTAAAGACATATATTGAATGATATGATTTAGTTAAGACCTTTTGTTACATTGCACATTTATTTGGCTGTGTGAGGTTGGGTTGACGTCCATGGAGTATGAATAATTTTCTCTGTCTCCATGTTTGCACATTCTCTATCAAAAGAGGAGACTAATCTGAGTTAAGAGCTCTTTATGCTTTTATAAACTAAAAATGCTACAGCATAATTATTTTAAGTGGAACTAATTGCACAGGTATGGCGATAACACCACCAGAACACTTCTTGTTTTCTACTGTGTTACAAAAGATGTGTGCAGTTAGCCCTTCTGATCAGAATTCTGCAGATACCGTTCCTAACAGGAATGTTAATTGAATATATTTTTTTAATAAAAGAAAACACAAATCTCAAAAATTGAACTAATGAATATTCACCGTGAAGACCTTCTTTAAAAGAATACAGAAGCCCTTTCCAAGGTTAAAATTACATGATTTGTCCAAATCAAACAATGAACTTGAAGTACTGGACTCACTCTGTTCATCATGTTCACTAATTACCCTGTGGCACTATAAGTAAACATTTTTTATCCTATTTTTACACTTTTTTCATCGTATACTTGACCTAGGTGCCCAATAGGTCAACATGCACACTACACAATAAGTTGTCCAACTTACATTCAACCTGCTTTTGTGTTACCATCACATAGGCATCAGATGGAACTGACTTGAAAAAATAAATAGGTTCCAATTAGCATCTTAGGGGCTACATATGCCATATTCAGGCATAAAATACATATATAAACATGGGGAACTCTGTTTTTATCAAGTATAACCAGTAGTATGCCACAAAAATAACACCTCACTACAAGCCAAACCTTTGTATTTTTGAAGGAAAGACAAAACACCTGTCATAATCAAAGCCTATGAAGCACATTTACATGTAAGCAAATTCAGTCGAGAGAAGAAAACAAAGCTCTGACTTTCTGACATATTTTTCCTTAAATTGCAAAAATGCTTATTTTTATCTAATTGAAATGCTTTTCTGACATTTTAATTGATTCTTATGTACTTTAACAGGAAGAAAATATCTTACACTTTTTAAACTTAATTCAAAGAAGCTTGTTAAGAAAACATACATTCTAATTTCAATGAAATTGCAGCCAACTCATTATAAAGTTCAAAGCACTTCAAATAATTTTAATGGAGATTGTGTCATATTGAAAATGTCAGCATGAATATTTGTTTTTGTTATTAAAAATAAAAATCATTTAAAAGTAATTTCCTATTGTCAGCAAGATCTTTATTTTGAAAGGTTAAAAAATATTTCTTACTATAATTATTGAACTCCTTCATCTGAGACCAACAACTTATTGTGTTAACTATTATAAAAACACATAATCAAAGCTTACAATTTATTTTCATGAAACAAAAGTCAGTAAGAGTAAAGCAGGCAAATTGTATTCCTCAAAACCTTTTGCATAGCTTGGGAGAGTCAAAAGGAATACATGCCAGAACTTAGACTCACAAAAATATTAGATTAGATTTAATTTTATAATTCTGTTGGTTGGTTTTGTTTTGTTTTGTTTTGTTTTTTTTTTTCCTTTCCCCACCATATGAAGACCTTTATTTTGTGCATTTCTCACTATTTAACTCTCAAGTTTCTACAACCAGGCCGTTTTTACTGACAATGCTCTTTGCTTTCGTGAATTTTGCTTTGTATATTATAAAATAACATGGCATATTTTCTATAGAAAGAGATTGCTAAACTCCCACAGAAAACATGGTTCTGATGTGTCACAATTAGCGAGTTATTTTCAAAAAATTTTGACACAGTCATAAATGAACCTTTTTTTCAAATTTTTTTCAAAAACCCTTTGAATTTTGTAAAATATTTTATCACACAAAAAAAAGGCAGCTTATATTAAAGACAGGATAAATACATTTTGTACATTCTGGGAGTCACGTGAGGAACAACACCATGAAAAAGGAAGTAGACTAGAAATGAATTCTAATATAGGGAAAAAAATTCAAACATATGCAAAACAATTAAAATTTTGATTCTGGTTTTGTTTTTCACATCTCTCTAACTCACTCCATATTCCTTTAAGTAACAGACATCAGCTCTTCATGTCGAAGCTTGCTTATTTAGTTTCACAAATAGCTGTTGGAAAGTAGGGTAAATGTCTCATCATTTCCTAAACTTATTCTATTTACGGGCATAAATCTTGTAGACAAAACCTATTAAATATCAGTGACCAGTAACAAGGAGGAATGAAAAATAATACCGGTCGCAGAATTTTATTACTACTGTTCAAAGAATTTGGGGTGTTACACCTAAAACTGAGAGTAAATTACTGATCTGTAGAAGTCTTGGCAGATCCTTTGTTCATAATCATTTCTACTGAAAGGGAGAAATGCTTTTGGAAAACACCTTCAGCTTTTACAAATTCTTTCAGAAACAGAACTAATTTTTATTCATTTATTACACCACCAACAGCTTCTAGCACAGTGGGCTCAAGGCAAATGGGTGTTCAGCTGCTACTGCAATATTTAAATAAAATAGTTAAGAAGACTTTTTTTGGTTGTTTTGTTTGTTTTTTTTGTTTTTTTTTTTTTTTAAGAAGAAGAAGGAAAGGTTTTTTTATTTTCTCAGTCCTTAACTCAAATGTGCTTAAGAGTTAAATTTATTGACTTTGACATTTAGCTTGTGAGTCGAAGGGTAGCAAAAGGAGAATATCTAAAACAGGTCCATCTTTTGCTCTGGGCTCAGCACCTACAAATGCAAGGGTTTGAACACATAGAAAGAACTCTATATGGCATGGTCATAGCTTTTCTACTGACATATAAAGTCCTCTATAAAGTACATTCATACGTCAACTTTAAGCAGAAAAGTTCCAGCACAGACAGCAGCCTGTCCTTTCTTTTTCAGCTATGTGGCATCCTTCAAAACAGATTCCTTCCCTTAAAAGTGTGTTACAAAGACAGTTGCTGTGTCTTGGTCTAGATCATTACATGGATATAAAGACAAAGAAATAGTGCTCCCCTTTTACAGGTGTCTCAAGTGTTACATAACTATGAGTGGATCAAGTCACACTACAGACCCTGGTCAGGGAATCAATTACATATTTGAGTTCTAAAACAACCAAGTATGTATTCCTGAGTTTTTACCCTACTGTATATTCCAGAATTGCCAATTTACTTGCTTTTTATGATCTCAAAGAGAGACTGGGTTCATGCAGAGAAAGCAATTCTGATAAATACACACTTCTCAAATTGCACTGCCTTATAAGCCATCAAAGCAATTTGAAAATCAATTTGATGTTTGACAGGGAGCCAGTGTATTTCCTTCAGGATACAACTGACATGCTGAGGCCACTTAGTGAGAGGAAAATTCTGACGATACCATTTCACCAGCGTTGGAGTATCTGCAGTGTTTTCTCAGAAAGATCACAGAATCAAATATGGTAAGAGTCTAAGTCAATGTTCAAAACACTGGTAGCTTTAACCTGCATCCTCAACTGGTGCAGCTGGTTTCTGAATAAGTGATACCATTGCATTCTTTTTTTTTTTTTGTCTTTACTAATTTGATACAACTACCAAGGGATGCAGAGCATCTCTTATGAGTTCCCAGGCATCCTTTATCAAGTAGTAGGCATGAGCAAACTAGAAGAAGATTTCCTTGGTCAGTTGGGGTCATTCACTGATACCTTTAAATCATTTCTGCAGAGACAACTCAAAAGATTAATTCATAAGAGCAACAATTTCTTTTTTCTTTATTTTTCGTCATCTGAAGTCATTCATATATATCAGATTGCTCTTATGCATAAAATAATTCTTATTTGAAAACTTTGTTTTGTTTTTTTTCTGGATTATTTTACATAGTTATTTTAATTAATTTAAGTTTGCTGAATATTTTTTTTTTTAAGACCTCTAGCAACTCAGTCTTTCTGTTGTTATATTAAAATCAGTGGTATTATTTTAAGTTACATATTACAATGTATAGAGCTATTATCTATTACTTTAGCTGAAAAGTTGAAGTGTAGTTTTAGTTTCAAATGGGAAAAGATTGCAATATCCTCACAGGTTAAAAATCTATCTGTTTGGAAACAGATTTTTATCACAGGTAAGAAAGATGAAATTTGTAGTATTCTTTTCAAAATTATAGACAAGATTATGTTTATAAATGATCTAAAACCAGAACAAATATGTACTACTTCCCAGAAGACTTCAAGGATTGCTCAAGTCACCACGAATGAATACTGCCAAAAGTTTACAAATTAAAACTGTAGTACAATAGATATTCTCCAAGGTTCATCAAGACAACTTTCTGAGAAAACGTTTAAGCACAAATGAACAAATTACTAACTTTCAATTGGAAATGAACAAATTAACAAAATTAAGGAAAAGCTTAAAAAAAACTGCAAACATGTCCTTACTGAGAGTGAACTCAACTGTGGATGATGTTGGCAAGATTAATTTATCATAGTCATCTGTAGATCACAGACAAGAATTTTAATGGAAACTCTGAGACACGGAACTGCTAAGGCATTTCTCCAAGGTCACGTGGGAAGACTTTCAAAGCTAGGAATGAAATGCTTCACCATCCTTTCCTCAATACTATTTACCTTTTCACTGAGTCATTCTCCTGCCACAAGATGAACTGCTTGCCTGTTAAAAATCACCAAAACAAGTAAAGATCACTTTGGCACCAGCGGGAAATGAGGGTGGGTAAAAGATAGTGTGTCAGCTCCTTCTCTGAATTTTCTTTCAGCTAGATATGCAGCATAATGCCATTTGAACTTCTGTTGATTTACTGATGTATATTTTCTCCTATTCATTTCCCATAGTCTTCCCTGTCATGTGGGTAATTTATTTCTTGAGAGATGTTGCCTTTATTACACTTGGGGCCATCTAGCTATATTTTTCTTTGTCTTTAATGCTTCTGTGCTTAGTTATGCTTACAGAACTCCTAGGAAAGGATGGTGTACTTTGTCATAAGGCATAAATCTTCACAAAGTCGTCTTTTAAACTCTGAATACATTCTTAGGGAAAGGAACTGCATCAGTGGTTTAGTTGTAGGCCAGATAACATAGTTAACACTGTAAGGCTGTGGCACTTGTGATTACTAGCACCACTGCAATCGTGCCTGAAATACAGTGTTGCAATCCAGACCCAGAAAAAGATTTCCAGGGAGCAGGCTGAAAAAGAATGAATGAGTTACCTCACCTGTGATGCTTTTCTTCATCCTGTCAAACAGGGAATGGAAAAAGACAAAGCTGTGCTATATAAGTACAGCAGAAAGCAAAGTGATCTGGATAATGAGAAGACATCCTACTAATTACAGAGATTAGATCACTTTTAACAAGTGATAAGTAATTTTTATTTTGCCCATTTCCCAGCCTGCATGTATTTCCTTCCCCTTGCCTTTTCAAAATGTACAGTCATTCAGTCAGGTCAAGTTTAGGCCTGCAGATCAAGTTATTGCTTTAGTAAGACTTAACTGAACCAGACACTTTCACCTCTTGGTCTTTGTGCTAATGCATTTTCAATGGTCATGTTAATTTAGGTAAGAAGTAGCTCATTCTGCTGGTGCAAATCAATGCAATTTCTTTTGTGTAACTTTACATATGGACAGCCCAGTAATCAGTGGCAAATGAACAGACCTCAATATTGGAAAAAATTAACTAATACTGTGAGAGCTTATAATTTCACACAAGGTAGGGGTGAATAAGAAGGCAAAGTATTGGCAAATCATTTAAGAGTAGGGTCATCTAAAAAGGAAGAAATTTCTGTTCACAGGTGAAGTATAGAACTAAAATACATGAAGCAGTTTGTAGAGCTCAGAAATTAGTTTTTATGACCAGAGTTCTAATGTAAATCAATACTCTGATTCTTACCCATTTATGGCTGTAGGAAAGAAACACATTGGACATACATACTCCATTAGGAAACATATACGATACAAAGCATCTTCAACATAACAATTAAAAATAATCAGGTAAAATCCTGAGTTACCTGTATGTACAGAATTAAAGTCCAAGTAGGTTCCACAAAGAAAAAAATCTATGCAGTGGGATTTTTCATTTGCTCTTTTATGTGACAAAGAACAAGACTTCCTAGCAGGTCTTTACATAGGTAACAGCACATGCTGTGCATAAATAAGGGTGAGGTGAGTAGGTCAAATTCCAATAAGAGCTACAAGCATAATCCTGTCATGGGAGAGCAGAAGAGAAGTCAATTGCACTAAAAATTCTTACCCCTGTAAAGCAATCTGCAGTTTTCCAGGTAAAAAAACCTCCAATGGTATTAACTAGAGAATTCAAAGAAAGACCCCTGAACAACTACACAAATGGCAGCTACTAATAGCAATAATTTTTATGTTGAAATTCTAGAATGCTTACCTTTAGCCCTAAATTCAAGGTAATTGCATTGTCATTTTCTTTATTCACTTTTGAGCTATTCAGTATGAAATTAAAGCTGAAATGTGTGTAGTTAATAAGGAGATTACTCAACAAGAACCAGAGTAATTTCATTCAGTACATTTTTAATAAATCACAAAAATCAAGGCTTCAAGGAAGAGCCATGAACATAATCTATTATTATCAGTTGCTGTCAGGAAGACCCTACATGACTGTCAGTCATCTGGACAATTCTCAATACAGTAGTCTCAAAAAAGGGGTCAAAACCTGACATAGTGCAAGTGACAAATTACAATGGAATGAAAAGCAAGTTTAAGCACACAAGGGCATGTTGCATTTAATGATGAAATCTTAACATCAGGTTTCACCTGTGTCCCTCATCAAACAAAAGTTACAATATATTGAGAGAAAACTAGATGGTTGTTACAGTATTTAAGGAGGAATTACATGATGGGAAGAGATATAATTTCTTTCTGTTCTTGCCACATTTCATTCTTTCCAGTCTTCAAATAACATTAGGAGTAACAACATGTTTTAGCACTCTTTAAGAAAGAAGCTTTTTATTCTGTGCCACACTGGACAGTTGGACAATAGACAGTTTGGACAGCTAGCTGGACAGCAGAAATGATGGGATAAATCAAATATCCCTTTGAGTATCTACCTATTTTTAGGTAAGTGCATATATATGAGCAAACTTTATACTTATCTTTGTAATAGTATTAACAATGTTGAGAAAAAACAGTCTGAGGTTTAAAATCTTCTACTACATCCAAGACAAGAATATAAGGCCTAAGACACTGAATTGCTTAAGGCTATCTGACACTGAAGGAAAAAAAGACACAAACCACAAAGTCTTCAGAACAGACAAGACACAGCAATGAGAAGCATTCTTTGCACCTACCCATGGGTTTTGTTGATACTGCTTGTTTGAGACTGCCCTCCCAAAACAGGCAATACCTACCAGGGTTTCAAGAGCTTTCCAAAGGGAGTAAGTTTTTAGGTAAGCACCTTAGCAGAGGATTCAGGATGAGAGGTGAATGTCTTCTCTTTAATAACATATCTTCCAGTTAAAACAAAAACCCAACAAAGTGTGGAAATATATATTAAAAATACTCCTCCAGCTTGCCCTAAGGTTGCTTAATTTATTTGGTTTCATTGATTCATCCTGGCCTAATTACTTTTAATACAGTGACAGTGAATAACATTTGCTGTGAAACAGCTGCTGCTGGAGTCCTTGCTAGCTAGCAAATTCAGCAGAAAATGTATGTGCCAAAACCACACTGAGAATCTGTGTATGCCATGGCATGTCCATCTGCTATATACAGCACACGCCAGTCTCTTCAGGATACACTGGGAAGACAAGGATGGGGTGTAGGGAAGCAGAAGAATTAAATGCAGAACCTAAATAGGACATATCATATATGATTACCACACCCTTTTTTTTGGGTTGTTGTTGTACATCGTTTCACATTATTTGTTATTAAAATCAATAGCCATGTGCCATTTTCTAAGCACAAGATAGAAACTATTAGCTTTGCACTAAGATGAGTTATTTATACTATGTATACTCATACTAAGCTTTCTAAATTCCTGAAGTAAGCAGCATTAGAGCTGCCAACTTCTGCTCCGTATTCCTGCTTCCGTGATCACAATTTCTGGCATACATTTCAACATTAGAAATATAGACTTTGAAATTCTGATATTACATGGAAAATAGGACAACCTAAATTAACCATTAAAAACAAGCCAGACTACATAAAATTCATATACTGATTAATCTCTTCACATCTGCATGGTCCCACTGGGGATGACTGTTGCTATATATATCATCCAAATCTGTGTGTTGGTCAGCAGTGGACCTGACTAGAAGACAACGGTCTTAGCAATGAACCAACCAAAGAGCTATCAACCTGTTTGGTGTCCAGACAAACTCTGCACAAGTCACATTTGTTTCTAGCTATGCAGTTGAGCTTTACATGGTTATTAAGATGTGAATTGATGCTTTATCCATCTGGGAAGTTGTTCAGTTAGGACACACATTGGGCACAACCTTGTGTTGTACAACTCCTGTGTGTCAGAAGCAGAGCAGAAGGGAATCAGAAGCTGACCAGCACACTCACATGTTTCAGGTGAGCTCCTGCCTTCACTGTAGGCGAACAACGATACAAAAAGAAAGCAAAGAGCTCTTGCTTTCCCTGTTTTTTTGATCATTTCAGAGATTCAGCTTGGAAAGCTAGAGAAAGCAGTACCTGTATTTTAGGTATACTTCAGTATGCTTCTCTGAAGGGTTTTATTAATTTGTCATTTGCATTACAGTAGGAAACAGCCTTGTTGCAATCTGGTAGCACAACTGGTTTCAGGAACTTCTATCATTTCCTTAAGCAAACTTTTTCTGCAAGAAATGAACGGCAAATCAGTTTGGTCAGTGGTTTTCATTCCAGTGTCTGTGTTTTATGCTGACAACAACCAGTCGCAAACAGAGCTCTGTCTTTTCCAAAAGGCTATTGCACCTACAACTGAGGTTCATATTCAGTGATCATTTAATTCTCTCATGAGAGCAGTTCTGACCAGTTGGCTTCACTAGAAGGTTTCACTCTAGAGGGCCTGAGTTAAAACAGAGGGATAGTTTTCTGGGCCAGCTTTTCACTTTACATTATCTTGGGTAGGTTAAGCATCTTTTTGTACAAGTGTAGACAACTTGTTTCAGAATGTGAATTTTATAACAACATATTCACAATACCATCAGCTGCACAGTTTAATAATAATTGAATATTTAATAATAGCATTTTTAAAAGCTATACTTTCTATAGGTCTCTAAAAATTTAATAAAGGCAATGAAAGATAAAATGCTTGTTTAGATTAATGTATTAATCTGTAGCAATATATTCCTTTAAAAAAGGATGATCAGCAGCATTTTCAGTTCACACTTGATTAAATTGCCATCTTTTGCACAGAAACATTTCTTGTAGTGTAAATATTCTTTTGCTATCTTTGGAGTAGACATTTGTTCATAGTCTTTTCTCACTCATTGCAGATAAACTCCCACTTTATTGGAACGTTCATTCTGTTGTCTCACCATATACACTAAAAGAAGAGAGTCCCATGTTTTTATAGCTGCTGTTGCAATCATCCGCCCTCTTTTGTAATTTTTGTTTGTTTGTTTGTTTTGGTTTGGTTTTTTTTAACTGAGCATAAGATGCATAGATACCACTTTAGTGTCAAAGTAGCCTACAAGAAATTTCATCTATCTCTTATTGACCTGATCATAGGAAGAAGAGATATTATTGTTTGGATCCTGTCATATATAGATTACACATTATTTTACGTGCAGGTTCATAAACTTCATTGATGAAATAAACATTACGGTTTGATTTGCTTTATTTCTGAAAAATCTTATAGAAAGGCAAGAAGGAGGACCCAGGGAACTACAGGCTGATCCATCTCATTTCAGTTCCCGGAAAGGCGATTGAACAACTAAGCCTGGAAAGCATTTCCAGTTATCTAAAGGACAAGAAGGTGATTGGGAGCAGTCAGCAAGACTACACCAAAGGACTTTCCTGCTTGACCCATCACATGGCCTTATATGATGACATGAATAACTGGTTGAACACTGCAGCCTAAACTGTGGTGACAATGGCACAAAGTCTAGTTGGAGGCCAGTAACTAAGTGTGTATCCCAGGGGTCAACAATGGGACCAGACCCCGACAACATCTTCATTGATGATCTGGATGATGGGGCAAAGTGCACCCTCAGCAAGCTTGTGGGTGACACACAGCTGGGAGGAGTGGCTGACATGCCAAAAGGTTGTGCTGCCATCCAAAAGGACCCCAACAAGCTGGAGAAAATGAGGGCTCTGCAGTTCAGCACAGGGAAGTCCAAAGTCCTGCCCTGGAGGAGAAACAACCTCCCCAGTATATGCTGGGTAGTGGTGCTGGCAACACCGGTACATTGTGGAGGCCAACCAGTTGGAAGGCAACTTTGCAGAAAAGGACCTGGGGCTCCTGGTGAACACTAAGTTGAAGATGAGGAAGCAACATGCCCCGCTGGCAAGAAAACCTCATGGTATCCTGGGCTGCACTAGGCAGATTATTGCCAGCAGTTTCCAGGGAGATAATCCTCCTTTTCTCAGCACTCTGTGAGGCCACACCTAAAGTTCTGTGTCCAGTTCTGGGTTCCCCTGTACAAGACAGGTACTCTTTTGCTGACCACTTGCCTGACAAAGAAGGATATTATCATTTACAGACAAACCAACAGCCAGGTCCCTCCCTCTGGTCTTAAATCATACACAAACCATCCAAGGTGCCAAATCACTGGAGGAAGGAATAAGCTAATGCACTCACTTACAGCATATGATGCAAATAAGGGAGCAAGGTCCAGCCACAGGTGAAGAATCAGCAAGACAGTGAGTGCAGTCATACAGTAGCTCCCCAGAGAAAGCCTCATGACCTTGCTCTGCCATCCTGGGAGCTCGGCTTGCTGTGAAGAGCCAGAGAGCCCTTCCAACAACCAGAAGCCCCACACAGCACATACACTGTGTAAGCAGACTTCCCAACACCACTGCAAGCAGCCAGCTCTTATGTGATTAGCTTCCTGTACCACCTCCAAGT
>NW_008590110.1:36453-58386 GCF_000691845.1 Merops nubicus
TTCTCATCAGGTCCCACCCAAGGCTGTCCAGACCCTGGGTGAAAATCCATCAGGAGGGTCTTTCTTGCCTGGTTGTGGACATTATCCATAAGCCAACCCTCATTCAGGGCTGGGGGTTTAACCCCAGCACTTCAGATATGGAGCTATATATGGAGCTATTGGACAGAATCCAGCAAAGCCCCACAGAGACTGTAGTATCTCTATGGTGAGGAAAGGCTGAGAGAGCTGGGACTGGTTAGTCTAGAGAAGAGAAGGCTTAGAAGGGTCACCTCCTCAATGTGTACAAATAACTGAAGGGAACTTGCAAGGCAGACAAAGCCAAATTTTTTTCTGTGGTGCCCTGAGACAGGACCAGAGGCAGTGGGCACATGTGGAAAGACAGGAGCTTCCATCTGAACAGCAGGAAATGTTTTATGCTGTGAAGGTGACTAGGCAATAGCACAGGTTGCTCAGGGAATTT
Organism: Merops nubicus; assembly: GCF_000691845.1. Taxonomy (NCBI): domain Eukaryota; kingdom Metazoa; phylum Chordata; class Aves; order Coraciiformes; family Meropidae; genus Merops; species Merops nubicus. Next base: position 36,914 of record NW_008590110.1, read on the forward strand.
GTGGAGTGTCCCACCTTGGAAATATTCAAAAGACATCTGAACATGCTCCAGGGCAACTGACTCTGCTTGTTTCTGCTTGAGCAAGGAGGGTATACCAGATAAGATAATAATCAACCCTTCTGTGGTTCTGTAATATTGAGTTTGTATTTGAAAACTAACACTGCTTCCTGGAACAAAAGTCAACAACTATACTGTGAGCTGACTCCTGAAATCAGTCAATAATAATTTTAAGACATCTGAACATACTCCAGGGCAACTGACTCTGCTTGTTTCTGCTTGAGCAAGGAGGGTATACCAGATAAGATAATAATCAACCCTTCTGTGGTTCTGTAATATTGAGTTTGTATTTGAAAACTAACACTGCTTCCTGGAACAAAAGTCAACAACTATACTGTGAGCTGACTCCTGAAATCAGTCAATAATAATTTTTTCTTTACTGCTTCACTGTATATTTTTTCCCTTCATTTTCTTCAGTTATCCTGACATGTATCTTTGTCCTTATGGCATTAACCCTGAGACTCTCTTTTGCTCTTCCTCCTACCCCAAAGCTCTCTCTAGTGTTTTCACTTCCCAGCCTCCCTATTCCTATTCTTGAAACTCCATAAAGAGTCCATTGCCACTGCTGTTAACATGACACTTTCTTCTGGCACAAAATGCTCGTTCTAAGTTTATGCAATCTTTTTTCTTTCACTGGAAACAGAAAGCCTGAATGTAGGATGTTTTAGTTAAAAATTAAACACTTTAGTTAGACTCCCTTTTGCTATTTACAGCATGTCACATACTTTTTTCACAACTCACAATTCTACCACTTACAAATAAGTATGCTGAATAGGTATAAAGAACTATGTGTATGAGAGAATCTAGTCTTAAAAGTGTTGTTCAGTTGAGAAAAATATTTTATTTTCAAAATAAGATTTTTTTCGTTAATGTGTCATGACTTGCAAACCAAATGAAGTGAACAGTTATAATGGCCATACTGATGTGTAATTAGTATTTGATTTTTTAAAAATATATTTTTCATCCTGTATGTCACTAGTTCTTGGCATTTGTAATTAAAAAAATGTAGTCTTGTTATGCTCTTTGTCATACTTATAAGGTAAATCATGCAACTGTGAATGCCAGGTAGAAATCATTAACAAATATTTTCAGTTACATGTGTATATTTGAGTCCATATCACTCTCACACACCCTCTCTTTCTTTTATTATTTTCCTTTTTTTCTTTAGACTTTCAATTTGATCTTTTGCATGTCTCAGATGTACTAAGTTATGTTTTCTTGCTAGAAAAGGTCAGTATCTGAAAATAGGACCCACAGTGATTGGAACACTAAGTACATGATCTCTGAGATCTTTGGCATATATTTATCTTCAACTGTTTGACACACATTATGAAACTACTTGACTGTGACCTTTTTCATGCAAGTTAAAGGCTAAAATGTACATGTTTCCCAGTTCCCCTGCCCAACTGGCAATCTCTAATGAGGGCAGAAGATAGCACAGAATATATCCATTCTCACAAGGAATTATCAAGGAATGAGAACTAGAACAAAAGTAATAACTTCTTACAACAACCCTTCTCTTGTGATCACAGATGCTTTTAGGGGACACTAAAGAATGCATTTTCCAAAGCTCAGCGATTGCACTGATGTACAACTTCGTCTAGGCACATGAGAAAAGCCTTGCAATGAAGCCCAGAAGTTTGGAAATTGTAAACACTTTCTGACAGGTTGACCTTCACAATCTGACAAACTGTCTCAGTAGACAGAGACTCCAAGTATGAGCAGTGGAAATCATCAGAAGCTACAAGGCATTGTATCCTACCAGGGAAATGTGGCAGTGTGACCTTCTGACCCATCGATCCCAACAAGCCTGGACATTCAGAGCAGTGGTGAAAACCATCAATAGGCAATGAAACCTGTAGCAGGCCAAAACTACGTGACAATTTGAGCTTTGTGTTTGGGAACTCCCATAAAGCCTGCCCAGGAGGCTCTGCTGTGATGAGCAACAGGAATGCTCACACTTGGTCAGCATTTCAGAAAGCAGACAGGAAACAGGGACACAGAACTGGTACCTTTGAGCAGTTACACTCAGAGACACAAGCCCTGCTTTCTGTAATCAGAGATTATTAAATTGCTTCTTTTTTCTGCTGCAGAATTTAGTATCAGAGTAGAGTTTAGCATCTTGCATGCTGCAGTTCTATAAACTTTCTAAAACAGCTTCACAAAAGAATTCACTTTACATGATTTCATTCAGTTCTTAATATAATATGTGTAATATTATACATAAACTGTAAACCTCCACTTCAAAACATAATACTTATATAAAATTCCACTTCAAATTCGTGTTGAAAAAACAATGCTGTTATAATCATTATATTGATTTCCATTAATGAGGAAAATGAATAAAAATCCTGCCATTTTGTTCATGAACGGTTTTAAACCCTGCGTTGTTCCTTGTTTATGAAGATATCAGAAAAAATGGACCCAATACACAAGCCACTTACTCTATTAAGGTCATAGCTAAAAGGCACAATCACACACACTTTGAATTTTTATTTCCTTTTTCTCAGTCACAGCTTATGGTGACTTGTTTTAGTTCTGGTTATCCACACTGTCTCCACATGCTGCAACAACCGAGCAGTGAGAAGATGGAGTCTGGGTTACACCTTCCTGGGGATCTGCACATGTAGAGAATTGTCTTTTATGACTGATTAAGATCTATTTTATACTGGTACTTTTTTTTAACACTTAAGTATTTTGCTAGATAGTTCACTAAATGTTTAAGAACACTTGTTAAAACAGTATATATGAAGATTACAGAGGTAGCTTGTTTGGGGTGACTGGGATTTTCCACTTTCTGACAACCTCAGTTGTTCAGAGAAATTGGGAGAATCTGTTCTTGTTAAAGGCATTAAGAAAAAAACAAAGTTTGAATTCAGTCTCTGGTGATGAATATGAGCAAGTTGGAAGGCCACACAAATTTTATCAGAAAAAAAAAAAAAAAAAAGGTAAAAGATACAGTTTTTAAATGAAAAATTTAATTTAAAAATATTTTGACTTTTCAGTAATAATCTGAAGAAAAAGAGACCTGTGGCTGAAAAAGAAAACTTAGTTATTCATCAGAGCCACTCTTTATCAACCTGCTATTAATATACCATCTAGCTGTGTCTAACAATTTTGTGTCAATGTTTGTAAATGTTTTATACCAACATATGTAATTAATGTATTATGGGTTTGTTTATATTTGATAATGACTTATGAACTGAACTCAGCTAAATGATAACCATAAATCTAACCCTACTCAGTTCAATTATAATTGCAGAAAATGTTTGATTTTGCAGTAAAATGGACACAGAAGTATTACCAGACAGTCAGGACCATTTCTTCCTATGTGTAACATTTAAAGATGTTACAGATAGGAAGAAGTGAGATAACCTATGGGAAATGACAGAATAGATATTACTGTTAAAGAATTTTTCTCTGTTCTGGCAAAAGCAGCATTGATAGAGGGTGTTGCTGGGAAAGAGGATAAGTTTGAACATATTTGTATTCTTCAAGATCTTACTGCACATGGTCAGCTTAGAACCTAAAAGTCCAAAACTGCCTTTGTGAAGTTTTGTGGTTATGGATCTTCTGTATTCTCTTCTTGTGAACAATGTGTGTATGTGGTAGATCTGGACAGTAGATTCTTTGTCTCATTTGCAATACAACAAACTCAACATGTTCTCTCTGGAAGTCAGCAAAGCTAGTCCTCTCTCAAGTCTACAACTCTGCACGAGGCCATAACTGGTAGAAGTCCTGGAAGGGATCAGGTAGAACAACAAACAGCTGTTAAAGGTGCCAGGAAAGGTTGGATGTGATGCTGTTCAGGCATGGTACCTTATGCATGGTGTATTAAGAGCAAATTGCTGGTTAGTAGCTCCAATAGATAGTTTTCTTTTGATAGATTTCAAAATACACTGTCTGATTACAGATTATTATTTTGAAAAGTTGTAAGAATAAACTGAAACACTTGAAAGATCCTGTTCACTGATACCCAAGCCAGATGACTCAATGTAAACAGGAGATCTGTCTATGCGTCCTGTATCTTGTAGTGAGTCCACTGTGACTAGATACTTGAGATTTTATGTCCTAAAAGATTCTAATTATGGAAAGTAGATATGAAATCATGGTCAAAAAACATCTTGTGGAAATAAATAATGAGGAGCAGAATATAATTCCTGAGAAAGTAAACTGATGAGACCTGCATGGCCAGATTTCCTTTTCCACTTGGAATGATCTCATGATCAAGAACATTACCCTTTGACAGAGTATGATATGTTGCCTTATAGCTATAATATGGATTAGAGAATGCAGCTAGAGACAGATAGAAATATATGTAGCTGTAGTTAAAGTCTTTAGTTTTTTTCCAGTTTTATTTCAGAATATTTATTGTGTATTGTGGTTGAGTGAAAGAAAATGCACAAAATATAAAACCAGTAACAACACTAAACAGGGAAGAAGCAATCCACATGCAGTGGAAGCAGAAACAGATTAATGCAGTTGAGAAATTTCAAGGAGACACAAGATACTCAGTCATTACTGAAAAGGTTACAATGTCCTGAGCAATTGTAGAACCTTTATAAAGAGAAGTAGGGAGATATTTTAATTTTATAGGCACAGAGTCATTTCATGTTGTCAGCTGATGTGTAGTACACAAAATATCAGACTATTTATTGCCTAAGAAGTACAAATAGGTGGTTTTATTTTTTCATCATTCCCTGTTAAAATGAGTGCTTTGCCACAAATGTGTTGTGCTTTAAATGTTGTCTACTTTGTTGCATTTCAAGTTCACAAGTTAATACTTACCTGAGCTCAAAACCAAAAAAAGATCCTTCACAAACCAAACCAAACGAAACCAACCCAAATCCAAGAATTGCTTAGAAAGGAAATAACACATTATTAGTTAATCTTGTATTTGTCAAATAAAACAATGAAAACATTATTTTTTTAAAGTATTGAATAGTTTAAAAACTAGTGCAACACTGTATGATTTTATTTTGAGGGTTAGATTTATTGCCATACGAACAAAAGGTATTTGAGAAAATCTAGTCACAACGGAATAAATCTGCAATCCAGAGAGTACTGCAAGGAATAAAAGCTTCTGCATTGATTCACTAAACTGTCTATAGTCTTTTTTGTTCAGGTATTTTATTTATTTTTTTTTTTATACCACAGTGAATTAAAAATATAAATTAGAAATTTCACTGCAATGTGGAAATCAATGGGACGTGCAAGAAGAGTCTACAGAATTTGTTTCCTTGACCTCAGTGTTGCCTTTGGTAATTCATTTGAATAGGGTTCCCCTGTAATGGCAGGAGGCAATTGGAAAGAGCTGAAAGAAATGCCACAATTTTTTTTATATATGAATTAAACAGATAATGCTTAATTTTGTAGATCTTCTTTCAGAATGGTTTTCTGTTTGACTGAAAAACTGCGACTCTCCTTTTCACTAAGTGAAATTACTGTAGAAGACTGCGACAAGACAAGTCTAATTTATTTTCTTTTCTCTTCTCTTCCTTGCACTCCTCTGTCTTTTTTTCCCCTATTTAATTTTAAATGCATTGACTATTCCCTTTTAGGCTCAGTGAAGGCAGACTAACAACTGCTAACAGAATTCCATAAACAATAAATTAGTTTTAAATTAAGCTTGCTTCCATTATTTTTTTTTTTTAAGGCTGTGATAAGAACTGCATGGAGCTTAGAGTGCTAAAATTAAATAAAAGCTATCTTTCATGCTTAGTGCACAGAAAGAGAACTGAAATAAACTTTTCAAGTGGTTTCAGGAAAATACTGCTTTGCAATCAGATGTTTCCTTTAAAGGCCAGAACCTTATAACATGGTAAAACATTTTTGAAGGGGAGAGTCCAGCATTTTATCCATGGCAAATATTGTATAACACAATACACCAGTCTGTGATGAGTCTGTCCCTATTTTTTATCACCAAGCAGAGTGTAATTCATGTTCAAGGAACAGCTGGGCCAGCTCTTTGCTCAGGGCATGGCCACCTATGAGGTCAGACCAGGTTGCTCAGAGCTTTATCCAGGTTTTGAAAACCTCAGACAGAAAGGACACAGTGGCTCTGGGAAGTCAACTTCATTTTCTGATTCTCTTCATAGGGAAACACCTTTATAGTTTCAGTTTATGTCCATTGCCTCTTGTTACCCTTCCATGAACGGCTGTGAAGAGCCTGGCTTTGTCTTCCCAACCATCTGCTGCACTGTGGAAATGCAATTAGCTGCTCCCAAAGCTGTCTCCAGGCTAAGCCCTTTCTGGTTCTTCAGCCTCTCATCACAGAGCAAGTGCTCTGGCTCTGGATGTGCTGGGTGCCCTCTGCTGAAGCTGCTTCTGTTTGTTAGTATCTGTTAATATCTTATACTGAGGGGGGAGTGAAAGGAGAGAGCTCAAGACAGGATGCAATATTTGAGGTATGTTCTAATGAGTTCTGTCTAGAGGCTAGTAAACCCTTCCGTGTGACCTTCTGTCTGTGTTCTTCCATGCAGCAGTGGATGCTTTTGGGTACCTTTACTGTGAAGTTACCCATATATCTCACATTAAGTTTGTTGCTCACCAGAACCCCCAGGACCTTTCCTGAAGGTCTGTCCTTCCCAGCCTGTGTTGTTGCAATGAATTCTCCATCTCAGAGATTGCCACCAACTCATTCTTCCATCACCCTTCTGAGTCATTCTGGATGGCAGCCCTGCCCTTGAGCATATTGACCAGCTCTGGTAGCATATTGGCAGCTTGGTGTCATCTACAGTCTTGATGAGAGTGAGCTCCATTACCTCCTCCAGATCACTGAGAAGGTCTAAGCTGTTCTCTTACTCATCCAGTTGTCCATCCATCCAGATCACACTGTCCAAGTGTTCTTTCATTTTATCATTCACAAAGTCTCTCTTGTTTTTATCATGTTGCACCCTCTGCTTTCCACTTCTTTCTAACCATTTCCTTGGTTAACTGTAGCTGTAATGTCCCAACACTGTTCTGCCTGGGTTGACACTTGTCTGAGCAGGTTGGCCAGCCTACAGGGGAAGACATTCTTTGCAATTGGTCAGATTAATTCCTTATATGCCAGCATGCTGTATAACATTATACAGTTAAACTCCTAAACCCAGTATATTAAATGTCTATCCCCTGAAAAAATTAACAGATTTTCCTTGCAAATACATGTATACACTTTAGAATACATATACATATATAAATTTACATCTTTCATCTGCTCCTTTCACCTGCCTTTCAGAATTAAATAGGGAGATGCTATAACCAAAATGTTGCAACTGAGCCTCAAGAGACTTGTAGTTAGATCCTGGGTTTATTATAGGTATTTTTGTGATAACAGACATACTAGTTTGTTTTTCCTAACTTGAAGTACCACCTAAAAATGAAAAGTTATTTTCCTTTCCTGCTATATTTCCTTCAAATTGAGGAGAAGCTCTTTAGATTCACAACTGGTTTTCAGTATCTTCTAGCACAATGCCAACCATTACAGACATGAAATTTGAGAAGCAGCCTCTACAAGTTATTGAACTGTAAAGAATAAAGTATGCTGGAAATAAAATTAAATATTTATCTGTATTTTTTCAAGCTGTTCTGATTTTCTGAGGCACTAAGAGTACATTGTACACTATGACTTTGCAAAGATATTGGTGTTGGCCATGAACAAGTTGGGATTCAAGCAGCTCACCAATATCAATGGAATATCAATATGATATTGAAGACTATGGAATGCTGACAGAACTTGGTTTTTAGACCTTGAGCTTTCTTTTAATCACCCACTTTAACAGGCTTCCTGCTGTCATTAACATCAGACAAACAGAAAATGCTATAGTATTATGTGTATGTTTTAAGTAGACAGTGGTTAATTTTATATGAAGTCTATCAAAATGACATTGTATGATTGGAGAAATCAAAACTCTGCTTTTCAAGAAATTATTTTAACAATTATTTTTGTTATTAAAAGCACATTAAGCAAGGCTTGGACTTCTTATTTATGAGCAGCTTGGTCCCCCCTACCAAAGACTGTGTCATGATGGAAAGAAACACAAGTTTTAAAGCATCCTATATTCAACCATATTCCAACTCTTGCCCTTAAAATCCCTCCCCAAATCAGCATTTGCCTTATTACAGAATAAAGTACCTGTGAAACTGCTTCTGGAAAATTTAAATAGCCTCAGAGAGGCAAAAAAAATAAAATAAAAAAAAACCCTGGGATTTATTTCAACTAGAATCTAAACTACCTTTACAAAGACAAGGTTTAAAATCTCCTGGGGGAATAAAAATAAACAAAAGATATGAATGTAAATTTGATAATAGACATTAATAGAAATTTTGGATGACTATAAAATAACAAGACTGCAAGCTTAATATTATTTTTCCTCATGAATTTATTCCATTATATCAATGTCTACCTATTAAGATGAATAGATTCTTCAGCACTGAAATAAACACTCTTCTTCCTTCTCTTTCATATTGCTTTAACTGAGACAACCACAGGTTCTCTGAGGTAGACCTCAACTGAAGCAAATCTGCAGAAAAAAAAAAAAAAAAGAAAAAGAAAGAAAAAATCAGTTTTACCAATAGCTGAAAGACATTTCTGGCTCCTGTAGAAGCTCTCACGTCTATGGAATTTTCAGATGTTACTCTGAATTTCTTACAAACCTGTTTTCTCTACATTTTTCTAAGCAACAGAATCCCTTTATAAGCCTTCTTAGTGTCCTGTAATTTACTCCTCTTTTTATTTCTATAACATTATTGCAGAACAGCAACTATAATGTTACACTGTTTGAAATGATATAACTCACTTTGTCATTATTCGTGCCTGGAAAAATGTCCCTTTAGATTTTATTCAGTAGATCACTTCCCAGCAATACATCTTTTAGCTTCATTAGTCCCAATGACAAGGTGTTCACATTTTACCCACCACATCCCTAAATTCTTCATTTATTCATTATGCTCAACATGCTCAACAGAATCTGTGTAATTCCTTTCATTCTGTTACTTCTGCTTATTTCAGTTTAACTGTCCTGAGACATATGTCTGTCATTTCTTACTGTCAGGCTGAATTTTATGGCTTATTGTTTTATATCAGTTAATTTCTCTTTCCTGCCTCCTACTTGGCAAATAAAAATGAACATGCACATGCACCAGCATGTAAGTATGCACATAAACACTAATTTGTTGTTCTTCATCTGCAATATCATATACAAAAACCAGTTAACTGGATAGTCATCAAAAGTCCACCCTTTTCAAAGTCTTACTGTAGTTTTGACATAAAAACAGGTGAAGAAATTATTTCTTTAAACACAAATACGTGGGCTTAATGAGGATTTGAGTAGTGGGTTGACCTTTACTGGCTGCCAGATGCCCACCAAGCCACTCTCTCAACCTCTTTCCTCAACAGAACAGTGGGAGAAAATAAGATTAAAGAGATCATGGGCTGAAGAAAAGACAGGGACACACTCACAAGTCACCATGGTGGGCAAAATAATCTCAATTTGGGGATAATTAATTTATTTTTTTACCAAGTAAAATAGAGGAGGATGGTGAGATACATAAAAAAATCTCAAACATGAGTTCTCCTCCTCCTCATTTCTCCAAGGCTCAACTTCATTCCTTCACCTCTAATTCCCCTAAAATTTAAGCATATTTCAGAAACATCTGAGGCAACATATTCAGTTGTCTTGGTTTTTTTAATGACCTTTAATCTATGAACATGTTAAAAAATACAATCAAAAGAGTGTGTCAATAAAAAAAGTTCAGTAAAGATTTCAGTTTTGTTGGGTTTGTTTTGTTTAGTTTTGTTGTTGTTGTTTGTTTGCTTGTTTTTGTTTTGTTTTTAATGGGGACATGAAGAAAGGTGCTTGTTATTTTACTCTCACTTTAAACCTGTCAAATAATTATCTACAAGAAATCCCTGCATCGTGATTGATTGATTGATTGGTAGATAGACAAACAACATTTGTAGGTGAAAAAGAAAAAAAAGCCCCTCTGAATTGTTTTTTGAGTTATAGTATAGCTACCATTAAATTCCTTTCAAAAGGTTAACTGCAAAAGTAACTTATTTTCATGAATAAGATACACCAAGCCTAGATATCACTTTAAAATGGTGATAGAGGATTTGGGGTTAAAAAAGTATTTTTTGACACTATTTTTGTTCTCTACTCTGTTTTTATACCTAAGCCAAAAGAAAAATAATTTAATCTCAAAAATGTTTCCTTACTAGTGTCATTCCTGGAAAAATTTGCTGGCTTTATAGTATCCAAAATAAGCATTTCTCAGTATTAAAAAAAAAAAAAAAGTATAATCTCAAAGAGAATATAAAGCTTGTCCTTCTTTCTCATTACTGAACCCTTACATCTGCCACCAATAAAAAAGAACTTAAAGAGAAAACATCCATCCCTCAGCACTGATTTTACACTGTAAATCCTCTATAAGCACTTTATGACAACCCCATTATTGCCAAGTCAATTAATCATGATTAATTTTATTACAAAGATTAACAAATGAATGAAAAATGATTAAACAATGATTTTACAACATTAACTAGCAAGCTTTAAATACAATCAGACATAATTTTGGGAAGCAAATCTCTAATAGATTTCTGGAATTAAAACTCTAACCCTTCTACAAACGTTTTAGCTTTCATAATAGAGATGCATTCTTATAGGTTGTGAATAAATTGCAGCTGTTAAGAATTAAGTATGTGCACCTGAGGAGTTCTTAAGTGCTTTTAATACCATGGCAACTCTGGACATACATTAAAAGAAGTAAATCCTCCTTCCTTTGCCCCATGCGCACCATTTCTGCTGCATTTATATAATGGAGACTAAGATGGATGGATGGCTTTCGCATGGGAGTAGTTTACACGTAGAATTCACATTCCCCCTCCTCCCATCCCATCCTATAATTTCAATTCTGATGACATAACTCTCTTTTAGCCTCCCCTAGCTGTATTTTCACTGGGGTTTTCTGACCATATTAATTATACTTTATGTCTTTCCTAGAGTTGGCATGTGTTTAATCTTTTTCAAGAAGAAAATTCAAAGCTATAAAGAAAATACTATGTCTACTCCCTAAAATGTTAATACCTTTTTACCTGACATTGTCTGAAAAATGTCAGCAAGTGTTGGGAACTTTGTTCAGTGGAAATGTCATAGAACACATAACATTGTGAACAAATTTATGTCTTTGTAAGGCAAGTCATATAGATTATCACAAATGATGCATTGTTTCTCTTTGCCTTGAGTCTGTACTTAAAGATATCATTTTCTGGTAAGTCTCACTAGCAGAGTAAGGGTTAATAAATAGACCTGACATTTTTAAGGGAATCTTAACTCTGCATTCATATATCAAACTAGCTGGAACAACTGTTTTCTGATGGTTTCATTCAATTTCTTTGGTCATCTGTAGGTTTTGGGATATGGATGATGGAAGTACTGCTGCTTCACTTATAAATCAAGATTTGGTGGAGAGACCTTGCTTTTCTGCCAGACAATGTGGCTTCACATGAGGCATCACTCTCTGTTTTATCTCCTGATGCCTGAGAAAAGAAAGCAACTTCTTGAAAACTAATTCACATTGCTCATATCATCACAGATCTTGTAATAAACAAGGTGCCCTTCAAATGCTGAAGGCTTCCTCATTAAAATCTAAAATCAGTTCTCTCTCTCCCTGTTAACCAAGCCCCAACCTGAATCATAATGCTTCAATTTCTGTGGTTAATACTCTTCTGATTGGAAAAGGGGTGCGAGACACTTGTACAATCTGCTGAGGTAAGAATAACATTTTGTCTGTGCTTGTGTGATACAGTATTGGTGTGGGGGGAGTTAATAAAAATATGAGCCAATTATTTTGTACAAGTGGAAAATAATTAGCTGTTTCCCTGTCATCCTTCTTATTTTAAAACTCTTCCATATTATTAAGACAAAAAAAAACAAAACAAAACAAAAAAAACCACAAAGATCAAAAACTGAACAAGCTCATCTCCTAGTTTATTTTTAAGCCATTTCATAATTGCTAGATGGCAGTTTCTGCTGAAAAATTTGTAAATATTCTTTGTCTATACCTTATTTTTCTATAAAAACTAAATAACTGTGTAATTATCTGACGACTTAACCACCTGGAGGCACCTTTAAATTTGTGAGTGTATTTATTGCCGAGTGAAATTTCACTTCAAACTTAAAAGTTCTGCTTCTGTCTTTGGCAGCTCAAAATCTCGTCTCTAAAACTCACTGCGAACTGTAAAGTAGGAATTCCTTAAACTACTTCACTTGAAGGCACCAATCCAGCAAGTGTCACAAGGTGACACTTATGTATTGTGGTCACACTCTGGAGACTGTCAACTCACCACTGAAACATCACTGAGAAATGTGTTTGTAAAGGATCTTGAAATACACGGATGTAAACCTGGAGTTTAAATCTCACTTCTAGGTGATTTTCTGCACTTAAGAAGAAAGAGTTTTGTCAGGAAAATTAGGATCACAAACCAGCTTTTGTTAAAATGTTATTTGGTATATTATTCCATACATAATTTTCAATGCTTTATAAGAGTGTGTATTAAATGTTCACGATGCCAAAAACATAAATTTTATTATTTCTTTTAAGTGACTGGGAATTGTGAACGATTACTTCTTAGGTGGTTGTGTGCAGTAACTGTAGGTAGAACTCAAAATTTCTGAAACCCTCCAAAAACACTGAATTCTGGCCTTTGCTAGAGAGAAAAAAATAATTAAATGCAAAAAAGAGCTGTTTACTCTGATTCAATAACCTCTAGCTCCATTACACAGAAGCCCTTCATGTACTTTAACCTGACAAAGCTTCATAATAGAGTAAAAACGTTGTCAGTTGTAATTATCTTTCTCAAATAGAATCAAACGAGGCAATAACTATTTTAAGGTACAATAGATATGGACTACATTCAGTGAAGACAATCTTGATATTAAAAAAAAATAATCAATGCATAACTTCAGAAATTCTAACCAATACTTAAGAAATCACAAATAAATAAAAGGTTTTATTGATTACCTACTCAAATTGTTCAATTCCACTGACTTTAAATGATATAAAAATTAGTATTTTTATTATTTTTTTTTAGATTTGGGACTAATAATCTCTTCATGTTCTGAACTACAGCTGAAAAGATTCCTTTCTGCAGCAGAGTTAGAAGCACAGGCTCTACAGGGTGAGTTCAGCTCAATTATGCTACAAGTGAGTGAAGTCTGCAATGCAGGCAAGACCTGTGTGAGGTATTCAGCAGTTCAAGGACTGAACCATCCAATTTACTGAAGATAATGAAATGTGTCATAATCATTCCCACTGCAAATGCTCATGTGGAGAGGATTTTTCATTGATGACAAACATATGGACTGACAAAGAGAGCAGGTGTGAAATTTACTTAGTTAAAGCAGAGCCTCAGATCTGGGCCAACATCCCTTTGATACGTCAAACTAGTCTCAGTTTTGCCCTAAAAAAATCACACAGTACTTTGGGTCACTAATAGTCATCATAATCATACTTAGCACTTGGACAGCACTTTATGTTCTCAAAGCTTTGTACAAATATGCATTTCCAACTGATTTGTGTGTGGTCTTGAAATCGATGCACAAAGAGAAGCATTGAAGCAGTGAACGCTCCTCAGAGTGACAGGGCTTCATTTATTTACTGGGTTTTGGATGAGAAGAAGGGTGAGAAGAATCTAAGAAGGAAAGCCTGGATTCAAATGGGAGCTGCTGGTTGTCTGTCAAGAGTGGAAGTGTTTGGAGTAAATGCTCTTCTCCTTTTTGAATGAATGAGGAACAGACCTTTGCTCCTTAATCATTCTCTTAATCTTACTATACATACCCATGGAGGGGCATGAGACAGTGTGGTAAAGAGAGGTGGCACAATGCTACAATCACATTGCTAAGGCTACATAGTTGGATGGGAACACAGGAAGTCTTGAATGTCAAATACAGCAAACAAAATTTTGAACAGGCTAAAAGAGCAACCCGGGACAGAGGAACCAACTCAAACATTCAAGAACTACGGGCAAAATTAGTTTTGTAATTTGACAAATAAACTAGAATATCGGTTATCTTGTGGTGAGACACAGATGTTATACTAACTAAAAGAAGGAGAAATAAAGGGAATAGTGTTGGTTATTCTTCCTGAGCTAAAGAAACAGGCAATAGAAATAAATAATTGTTAAGGGAAACCATCTGATGGTAGCAGATATTAATCCACCCTACCAGCTGACGCTCTACCTTGTGTTTCTGTAGACTAAAGACTGGCATAGATAATATAGCACGCAGGGCCTTTTTGATGCTTTCAGCTCTTTGTTTTTCAAAGTAAATTGCCTATTTTGAATTGAGGCATAAGATGAGATGTGTTCATCCAGAAGAAAAAAATAAGAGGTTGGGAGAGTATAAGTTACATAAAGTAAAATGAATTAAAAATAGAATACGTATAGAATAGCTAAAATAAGAATAGGAAAGAGAAAGGGAAACAGAAATTTTCAAAGTAAGCTCAAGATGGAATTACAGAATGAAATAAAAATCTGTAATAGGAAAGAGATGGGAATGTTAGTAACTAGAATTAAAAACCAGTCAGCTTTGTCTCTAATCTACAAACATTCAGAAAAAAAAAGGAGGAAAAAAAAAAGTAAGGAAATAGAACATGTGGTATATAATCCCTAATATTAGAACATTATTATTTTAAACTATTTCATCAGTATTGTCATATATTTATTTTCAATACAGATAATGGAAAATGTTTTCACTTTATAATTGAGGTTTTTTACAGGCAAAAATCTTTGGTTACATTTTGAACAGTTTTATTCTCACAGAATCATATTTGACAAGGTCTGAAAAAAGGAGAATGTTATGAAATGTTCACGCTTATAAACAATTCCTTTTTCCACCAACGAAGTTCCCAAACAAACCTATGAGAAGCAATAGACCACGTTGTACATAGGAACTTAATGAAATATGTAGCAAAAATGCCTCAACCTAATCAGCTGTGATGTTTCTTTATTGCTAATTTTTCACTGTGAAAACTCATATCTGGATTCTGTTCACTGAGGTATACAGGTGCAGAACAAATAAGGAGAATGAAAGTGAAGTGATTCAGGATATAAATGCACCCATGTGTGATGTGGTCATTCATTATAATGTATTGGCCATGAAATAATACACACTGGATCGTGTATATCTATGTACATAGGGTTAAACCACAACAGTCCAATGGTTTTGTGTGAAAAATATTGTGAGAAACTTACAAAACGGGTATCCAGATGTGATTGGCATCTCCAGTTTTCCAGTAGGAGCCTTCTCCAGCCTTACAAGCAAGTTGTGCTCTGTGTATTAATCCACACTTACCTATTTAAGTGTCATACATTTATTTACTTCTTGGCCAGTGAGGTATGAATGTGGCACAAGGCTTTTTGAAATCAGTTCTGAATAAGCTTGCCAAGGCAAGGGGATAGAAAACATCATCAACAACTGTTGGAGCACCTTCATTGTAACAGAGACACCTCTCAGTAACTAGTCACCAGGCTTACTCCACTAAGATATGGCCAACTGGCAGAAGACCTTACATGGTCATAGTTGCATTAGGGAACCGTAACTCAGTCAACAGGTCTCATCTCTTTGTTCAGCAGAGGGCAGTGGGGTTAGCTGGTAACCTTGGGGACCCACACTGCAGCTGACTGCACCTCCAGCAACAGTGGTTGAGACTCTGAACTCACCTGAGGTTTCCACGCAGGAGTATTTGCACAGTTGCCCTTGAAGTCACCCCAGGAATATCCCTCTAGGAAGGTTAGATGGAGAGGAAAAGCTATTTTAGCTCCCACCTTGCCCAAGGAGGCTCTCTTGTGAAGCAGCAGTGTTGCCGTGTCTGCCTTTGAACTCCTTTGGGTACCACCTCCCCTACCACCTCTACACGGTGTGCATCTCTGCTGCTGTCATTGCCATGGATCTTGGAGACAATTAGGTATCACAGTGACCTTTCATAGTGTTCTTTTGTAAACTCCTAGGGGCAAAAATATCCTTTTCTGCCTGTACTTTGTGGGCGTCACCTCTGTAGCAAATGCATAACATATAATGGAACAAAGTGCAAAATGCCTCTCATTTTGACATAGACTACAACTGCTAAATATTAATGGCACAAACTAAGACAAAAATCACTTTGTATCTGAGACACATTCCAAACATAATAAGAACAAATAGCACAGTCCTCAAGCCACTTTGACAGTTTTCAGCCTTTTAAAAAATACATTAAGAAATGCCATAAAGTCTATCATAAGTCTTGATCTCCTAAATCAAGCAATCAGAAACTCCTTTTACAGTGTCTACATTTAGTACAGGGGATTTTATAAAATATTAGAGGCAGTTTAAGCAAATGACTTTCCAAAAAATAAAGTTTAATATACAACAGCTAAATGGATGACATTAAAACATGATGATTATTTTTCTCAGTTTTCTGAAAAGTCATAAAGGATGCTCTCTGTGTAGCTACTGGTGACAGTTTGCCAAAACAACAAACTGAAGAAAACCTGGAAAATCCAGTTTTGGCCACACCCCATAAAGTTTTCTCAGGTGATAGAAATGAAGTCACATCAGCATCTCATTCTATAGCCTTCTTTGTTTAAAGACAGACCTCAGTTACTAGAAAACTACCATTATAGCCAATGTAATTAAGTTACTGTGTATCCTGAGTAAAGGGCAAAGATCTGCAGTTAAGAATCACAGACCTACAAAGAAAAACCACGTGCTTTTTCAATGCCTTGCTCTTTCCCCTTCTCTAAGTCATTCAATGTGTTACTCATGAGAAGCTGAGCACATATATCCTTTCTAATGACTGACCTGAAATCACACACTATTGACAAGAATCCTGAATATCTTCACTTATTTTACCATAAGAGCTATTATTTTGAATTGTGATTTTCCTAAAGCGTTAAATATGTGTGTGAGAGAAAGGGGTGAAGGGAGTGGGTGGGGAATAGAAAGGATTGATGAAAGAACACTTTAACCTAGGGAATAACAAGGTCATATGAAAATACAAGTGCTATTATCTATTCTTATGCATTCATACAATGCTCAGAATAGCACTTCTCATCATAATATTTCAAAATAAAAACATAATAAAGAAGCAAAGAGCAACATAATACAGAAGCAAGGACCTTGAAATACTAAGTTAAACCAAGCAGAGAAAAATCAAATCAATTGAAAGCTTTGAGGTAACTTGCATTTCTAATATACTGTAGGTGCAAGAAAACACAATGTCTCTGGAGTTTCTTTCCCCATTGTAATGATTCTGCTGTGCTGATTTATTTGGATTTTTTTTTTTTCTCCTAATATTTCTCTGAGCAATGATATCAGTGGTATGATTTTTTTTTTTTTTTTTTTTTTTCAGATAAGTGAATTCATACAAATCTTACCCCCAGTGGTCTTGGAGGAATCCCACGAATATAAGAAAAGGAGGCTCTGGAGAAAAATCAAACCTTGCACTCTAAAAAAAATGATAAAAAAATCCTGGACAGATTTCCACAAAAAAAAAGCTTTCTGCTTTCCTCTTTGATTCTGTAAAGTACATGTGTTCTTTCTATTCAGTTATGAATTAAGATCAGTACAATTTTCTAAGGTTTTGTTTTTCAGTCTTCTGTAATCTCTTATGGAGCTTTTGTAAAAAAAGAAGACCAAGGAGTAACGTTGGAGGAAGTAATAGAAATAACAAATACAACCCCTTCCCCCAAGCCCAACACCTTTATCTTAGCTTAAAAACTGTATTTCAAGCTCTACTCTTAGCAGATAAACAAGGAGATGAGTGGAAGCTGACTGAGGCCATCTCAGAACAAAAAAGTCACCTCAGAACTTTTATACTAACAAAAATTGCTGATAGATATTGTACCAGAGTAATTCTTTACTGCCTTGAAGAGAACTCAGGCATATAGCTGTATGTCAGACAAGGATTTCCTTCACGAGGAGCCAGAATCCTCTGTAGCAGTCAAAGAGACTTATGAAGGGAACTGACAAATCTATATGGATAAAAAGATGACAGATTTAATCTTTAGTTTCATTATTACTTTCTTTTACAAACCTAATAACTGTGTTCTCTTAAAAAATAAATAAAGAAATAAATAAATCGAATCCTAAAACTTTCTGTGGGTTTATTTTTTTTCCTTTTTTTTTTTTTTTAATCCTGACTAGCTACACTAAAGTATTTTTTTCCCCTTTAAAAGATTGGGTACTCATTCAGTTAAAGTTTAGCTTTTTTTCCTGAGGAAAAAGTCCAAAATTCTCTTTATGATACTTCATCTGTGTCCATTTTTAAAGACTACACAAGGTCTAGCACAGAGCTGCTTTGGAATCAAGGGGGAAATTCCAATTGTTTTCAGTATTGTGTTGTGTCCATAGGATGGACTGCTAAGCAGACAGTCTCGTAATTACTATTCTTTTCTACAATTCAAAACTTTTTGAATCACTAGTTCCCTAATGTCCCTAATTTGGTGACAGAGATTTTGTGTCTCAATAAATATCCTTAATCTGAAGGAGAGGCTTCACCTAGACAAAGACAATTCTATTAAATACCTGAGGATATTGCTGATTTGAAGTTTGCCTTTACCCACAGTAGACTGAGATAAGAATGAGCAGGTTTTTCCAGTTATATTTCATAGTGCAATAATAACTTGTTAATAAATTTCCTAATAGAATCCATAACCCAACCCTTTCTGCCTGGGATTGTTCTTCACATCATTTTATTTTTGAGCTCTGATGACTGTTTTGTGGATCAAAAGTAGAGGAACAATGCTACAAAAACTTTGAAGTCTCTTTCTCAGCTCAAGTATTTTTCATGCCAGCTGATTCTCTGGAATTCAACCAGTGATTTGTAAAGTAAGAAGTCGGGGATTTTTTCAGGTTCCCTTCCAGATCTGATAACACTGAAAATAGAATTATAGACACCACTAACTAACTAAATTACTCATTTTTCTTTTTATTTTCAGTCCAGGCTTATTCTACATTCCAGATTTTTCTTTTCATCATACAGCTTGGAAATAAGCTAAGAAATAAACTTCACTATTGGCATATAGTATTAGAAGTGCAAACCATCAGAACAAGAATGTTTGAAAAAGAACAAGAATAACAATATTAGATCATGTCAAGTGAAGGGTGAGGAGCGAAGAAACAAAAAAACACATAGAAAAGACTCATAGATGTACTGTTTTCTCTCCTACTCACAAACACACCTTTATGAAGCACGCTCAGGTTTTCACAAGGGCTATTGTCACCTTGAGAAAGGTTAGCTTAAGTTGTGGCATTGCTGAAGTATTTGCTCTGCACTGAAAGGAGGCAATGAAGTTTTGCCTATTTTACAGGCTGTCCTGTGTTGGAGTGAATATTACTCTAGGATGCTGGTCTGATCCCATACATCAAACAGCTACAGAGGGGCAGGAGTGCAATAGACTCTTCTCCAAACTGAGAAATAGTCTTAGAAGGGTATAAGATGACATCAGAGTCGTGAGCTTTCTTGGCATCCTCCCTTCTTCTGAAACTCATATCAAAGCCTCCCACCCCAGTATGGGTGAGGAGGGTGAAATCAGAGACATATGTAGTCACTCTGATTCTCAACTTACTTTCATCCCCTTATAACACACTATGGCTCTAAAAACCTATCCACAAAGCTAACAGTTGTGTCAAGATGTACAAAGAACCATTTCCTTCTTTTTCTTATCTCAGGCAGAGAAGTCTGTCTCAGGGTCAGGGGCTTTGTGTGTTGAACGTTTTCTTGGGCTGAGCAGCACTAAGGATTTCCCTTCCACAGGGAGAATACTTCACAATCAGTCAGCTACAGCCAGATTACCTTGCAGGTTATTAATACAAGGTACTACAACTGAGAAAAGAATATTTATGGTTCAAAAAACCACAGCTTTATTGTTGTTGTTGAAGGGAAGAATCATACCACAAAACAAAACACCAAACATAATTACATAGAAATTATTATTTTTTTAATTTAATCTGTTTTAAACCAACATTTTCATGGCTCTTGGTATACATATTTAATATGGCTTTGATTAATTATGTTTTAATTAACATGTTATAAGTGATGTTCTATACTCCTAGACCTCATGATTTCATATAAAGGATTTTTGGTACTTATGAGGCATTTTCTAATATTAACAGTACTTAGGCTAACTGATCAGAATGTCTGACAGGCTCAATCTTTAGCTAGTGCTCTGATCTGAACTCTTCTAAGAAGATTCCTCAAGTTCAAGAGTTGTTTTTTTTTTTCAGTTTATTGTAGGTTTGTTAATTTGTCTTTGATATCAGGAACAATTGTCTAATTATTAACATTCTGTGGATATTTCATTAAAGAAATTGTTGGAAAATGGCAAAACACCATTAAATCCCTCCAATATGGGGCCAGCACCATTCTGTATTTTCACTGGCAACTTTTGCACAAAATGGGTATGCAATAATGAAATAGGTTTATAAGAAAAAGGTTGAAAATATTAATACAGGGAGCATGGAAAAATCATGTAGAAAGACACAAAGACATTGATAAATAAATGACATTTTAAAAAATGGCATAAAATCAAGTAGTCTAAAATGCAAGATCACAAATCTTGGATAAGTAGTAAGGTTTGTTTCTATAAACTGAAAGCAAATAGCAGATAAGAAAACAGTGAATGAATTAGATTACTTTTGAATTATAAGCCACCAATAAACCAGGACTATGGAAAAGTAAGCATGCTCCTACAAACACTAAAATTAATAAGATAGCTAGAAGGATGTTGGCAAAACATCTGTAGAAAATGACATATGATGCCACACCAAGGAGGAAAGTAGAGTTAGTAAAGTCCTGGAATCTTTTCAAAACATTTTATGAGTCAAGTAGACATAGTAAGACTTATTTAGAAATAGTCCAATTTCTAAACCTAAAATTTAGAAAACCCGTAGTTTAACCTCAAGAGAATAGAAAGAACTCCTAATATGACTTCTTATATAGAACACTTGTTCTATAAAGGAAACTAAAGTTTGGCAAAATGTACACTGAGAAAATATTTTGTTGCTCTTTGGAGTTATTCAGGGAAGCGGTGACCAGGGTTGGATAAACTTCATAGGTATATTTAACTGAAGTTGAAAGTTGATTTTTAAACATGAAATAATTATCAGTAGGCTGAGAATTAACAGGCATCAAAGAAATGAGGTTGTAGTACTTGGAAAGAAAGGATGGTACAATATGATGATCCACAAATGGCAGTGGTAAATCAAGAGATGTCTCTATTTTCACACGCTGAAATAGAGTCCTTTAAACCTTGTTGCAAACTGTATTTGTTAAGTAATCAGATGATAAAATAAATATAATTAGATTCTTATAATATCTACGTTATAAGAACGAACCCAGTTATTTTTCTACAGTGAGAAAACTGAGCTCAGAAGAACCTTTCTCTTGAACGAGCAGGA
>NW_008590110.1:58417-67759 GCF_000691845.1 Merops nubicus
TAGTGACAAGTTTTAAGTCTTCTCTCAATCTGGCTGTAAAAAAATTATTTCTACTTTGGAGCTTCAATAATGCCTTGGCTGGTGGAATGACAGGCAACATGAGCTTTCATGTCCTCCCTTGGTTTTTCTTCAGCACAGATGATACTCTCTGAAGTACATCCAAGCTGTGCTGAGCAGTTGAAGAGCCATTATTATTAATTTAAAATAATTCATCTTTTTAATTGAGAGATTTCCTGGTTTGAGTTAGAACTAATTCTGTTCAGTGATTTTGCTTTCCAGCTCAGTCTTTTCTAACTGGACTTTCTGAAGCAAACAGCACATTTTGACAAACAGTGTCTGATTTTAAAGGGTTAACACTTCATGTTTAGAGTTGCTACCAAGGATTGGTGTGTGCAGAGAGAATCCTGCTTATACTTGCTGCAGGGCAGATCAAGGTCACTGCTAAATCTTGTGCACCAGGTTGAGGTAATGGGTTCAAAATAGAGGAGGGTAAATTTAGATTAGAAATTAAGAAGTTCTTCACTATGAGGATGGTGAGACACAGGAACACATTGCCCGGGGAAACTGTGGATGTTCCATCACTGGGAGTGTTCAAGACCAGGTTGGATGTGGCTTTGGACAACCTGTTCTGGTCTGATAACCAGGTCTCTACCATTTTGTTGAGTTTTTTTTAGTCCTGCATATCTATTACTGTTTTCCAACTGAATGACAGTGCTTGGTAATCCTGCTTGTTTTTTATCAATTAATTATATCAGCTAAAAGAATTTTAAAACCTTGCATATTTTGGAATAATTCTGGTTTTGGATACGAAGGTGCAAAATGTACAAATATTTTTTGTATATTTGTGAATATATATATCTGTGAATCAGCAATAGAAATATGCTGATTCACAGCTCCATATAATACCAAACAAAATAAGCATTAGATAGTCTCTTTCACTGTCCTAAAAGACAAGTTTTCTAAAGTACTTCACACTGCAAGCTCATTTCAAGGTACTATACATCTTTATTTGTCACAAATTGGCATAGCCATTATCGAAGCAGAGGAGATGTAACGATTTGCACTGATGAAAATCTGCCCCTATAAAGTTCATAGTTCCTACTTCCTACTGAATAGTATTTGAAAAAAAGAAAAATCTATATTATTTTGGACAACCAATGATCTCACTATCCACCTTAAATTGCCACTTTTATCCTCCTGTCTAAATTCCTTCTACAGATGAGTCTTGTCATCTGACTCCCTTCAAGGAAACAAAGAATTTGAAGACTGTCAACTAAATATACAGGTGTGGTGGGCTGACTTTGGCTGGCTGACAGACAGCCATCCAGCCACTGTTTCACTCCCCCTCTTCAGGGGAACAGAGGAGAAAATATGGATAAAACTTCATGGATCAAGATAAAGATAGGGAGATCATTCACCAATTACTATCGCAAATAAAAAAGACTCCATTTAGGGAAAATCAATTTATTACTTCCCCAATTAAAATCTATTCAGATGGTAAGAAATGAAAACTAAAACACCATCCCACCCTTCCTTCCAGTCTTGACCTCACTCCTTCATTCCTGGCTTCTCCACCTCCTGCCTGAGCAGTGCAGGGTGATGGGGAATGGGAGTTGTGGTCAGTTCATCACAGTTCTCCTGTGCTGCTCTTTCCCCCCATACTTTTACCCTGTTCCAGCAAGAGTCCTTCCCATGGGCTGCAGTCCCCAGGATCGACATGCTCTAGCATGGATTCACAACAGTCTACACTTTCCTCCAGGAAATACCCACCTGCTCCAGTGTGAAGTCTTCCACAGGTTGCGGTGCGGTTTCTATGGGCTACAGAAGAGTCTCTGTTTTGGTGCCTAGAGCGCTTCCTTCCTCTCCTTCTCTAACTTTGGTGCCTGCAGGGCTGTTTCCCACTTCCCCTACCCTTCTCCTCCTCTCTTCACTCCTCTCTCTCCCAGCTCCTGTGCAGTGTTTTTAAGTGTGCTTGGCTGAGAGGCTCAGCTGTGTCCTGTGATGAGTCTGCATAGGGCAGCCACCCCTGCAGCCCCTTCATGGCCAAAACATGGCCACCTACACCCAATATTCTGGGTGAAAAGCATGGAGATGTAGAGTAAATATACTGATGCCAGGATGCCTCCTCAGCCTACTCCTTTGCTGCAGATATTTTCTGGATCTCATGAGCATGGTTCCTTTTTTCTCCCTCATGGAGAGGAATGTTTATGAATCTATTTAATTTTTAACCAGATTATAATTTCTTTAGCTGACAACAAGAAGCTGAGGATCTGTTAGAAGCCTTATGTTTTGAACACCACATTTCTTGGCAGAGCAACAAGGATACTGTAAAATTGAAGATATTCCAAGATTCAGAAAGTAGTGCTGCTGAATTATAGTCAGAGAAGTGTCTGTAAATTTATCTAATTAGTCCTGAGATACTTCTCTGACCTATTTGAGACTCTGTTAAATATCTGTGAATTGGAAGAGCTTGTTTTCATGGGTTTTGTTCATTTCCACTGAAAAAAAAATTAGAGTATGGATTTTTCTTCTTCGTGTCAGTGAACAAGGGAACTGGTATCTTGTGTTAAAATCAAAGGAGGACCTGGCAGATAGGAAAAATCTAGGATCAGCTTCAATGTTTCTCTGAATTTCAAGCTTATATCAGCTCTAGGAACTGCTTTATTTTCCCTAAGATACTTCTACCACTAAAAACTAAGTCACTTTTTTCCCCTTTCTTACATTTTCATAAGGAGAAGAGTAATTTTCAAATCTACAATCCATTAATGATCATGTCCTCAGACTTGCTGAACTTCCTAGAATATACTAAATAACAAAGAGCACGTCTTTCCTCTTCAGCCATCCTTTTCCTGCCAGGTAGAGGAAGAAGTGTAAAGAAAAGTATTTTTTAACAAAATGAGTGCTATCCAGTGGGAAAATAATTTGATCACATTAGTAGTTTATTTCAGGTGTGAAGTCTTTCTGTCCTGCTGGCTGACCATGATGTGTAGCCTGCAGTTAAGGCCAGACTTGGACACCCAGCTTCTAAGCCAAAAATTTCAACATGATAGTGGGCTCAGGCAGCACTGATGAAGCCTGAACCTTCAGGTTCAGCCATTGTGCTGTCCCATCCAGCAGCAGCAGTGTCAAATTCAGCTTTTCCTCATAACACTTAAATATTGCCATAATGAGTCAATAATAAAAATAGCAATTTCAGGTAGAAATTCATTGCATGCTGGAGGCCAGTTTCAGGTTTCTATTTATTTGGCAGAGTAGGTGTATTTGAGACCTAAACCTAAAAATATTAAGGTCTCATGAATCTACTAAGGCAGTCAGTGTTCAAAAATGATGAGTAAGAAAGATTATGCAGATACAAGATGGTGGTGCTATAAAAGTGCAATGTCTATTTTGGACAAAGAACAGCAAAAAAGGTTTTTCCTCACAGAAAAGAAATAAGGTTGCATACCACAGGATCAACATTTTACCTTAAAAAAAAATAAAAAAATTGCCACGATCAAAGAAACATAAGGTTTCTTTGAAACCTTTGTATCAAAGCTCAGGTTTTCAGGAAAATTTTCACCTACCAGTCATCAACTTACATGATTTTGAAATGGGAAAAAAAAAAATTCAGCTAGAAACACAGTTTTCAATGTTAGCAAAAAAAGTGAATAAGATGTGATCTGCCCACACAAAGCAACTTGTAAAATCCCCCTTCCCACTCAAAGGTACTCAGCATACTGAGAGATTCAGTTTCAGGAGTGAATAGTCCTGCTGGGAATCTGCTGCACTACACTTTGCAGCTTCCCTTACTGAATATGAATAGGGGAAACTATGGGGTGTCTATCATTAGTGCTTCAGCACCTTGTAGACCTCTACGTAATGTAGAATTCTACATGGAAAGAGAACATTATGGTAACTTTTGTGGCATGTATCAAATGTTTTATTTCTTCAACAAGGGTCTATATTACCCTGAAATGGGCATAATACACTATTCATAGGATCTGACAATGCATTATGCAATATAATCTCAATACATCAGCTGGTGATTCATCCATATTATGGTAGAGATAACAATAGCTGGTGAGAAGTACAGGATTAACAAGGTTTTGGTTTGGTTTGGTTTGGTTTTTTAAATGTTTTGGAAATTCAAACACAGTTAAACAAAAGCAAAGAGAATTTTTATTCATATATGATTTGGAAGAATTGCCCATCATCACACTTGAGGACTGACAAACTGCCTCTTGAAGCTGATCTGTGCTTTTAAACATTTTTCTTTGTATCGTGTCTTAAAATATTTTCTTTCAGTGTTTTCTATTTCTTTCCCCCTCTTGGTGGCCTGCATCTATTTGAATTTCCATAAGCCAGCTAAAATGACCTAACTTTATTTCCTTCCTAGAAGAATAAAGACTAGAATATGAAGAACACAGTCAAAACTAGCTGTCATTATTACTGTCAGTGGTTCAGTTCCTTTCGAGGAAGGGCAATAGGCTTTGAAAATATAACAAACAATATGCATTTAAATTTTAGTGGATTGCAACACAGTAACGTATGCTAAACAATTAGGATACCTCAACAATTTACAGTAAAGATAGAATACTGGTATAGCTTCTTTACTGTCACAGAAAGAGTAGGTTAGGAGACTGGTACATTAAACTACATCCCAGGTAGAATCTACTTACATGACAGCGTACATTAAATTATTTCATTCAGACCTACTTGATACTGATGATGATTTAGCAGGATCAGGAATGGTCCAGATGACTTTTGAGGGTCCATTCACTCTTATTTCTGTGGCAATATAGGAAAAGTAAATTTAGTTAGTTATTGCTTTCATAAAATCCTTTTTCTTTATTGTTTAAAAGAAATAATCTCAACACCTTTACTGGTCAAGAAAATGCCAGCTCGGTCTCAGTGCTGGCTATAAGGTAGCATGATTTCTCTTTGCTATTGTTAAGTATCAACTGAATGAATTTCTGTGATTAGCAACATGTAATTAAATAGGATTCTTCTAAGCCATGCTAGTTTCTCTCTCATGTAACTGTCAACTTGTTTTCCAACTTGAGTTACACATTAGGCAGTGAGTAACCATGACACCAATTAAAAAGAAAAAACCCTAAAAGCCAGACTGATTTCCTAAGTTTACAGTGTCCAAGTTCTGGCAGATTCTTTCAGGTTATAAGATAGCTACATTGTCTGTAAATTTCCTATGGAAGGAATTTTAAATACAGCTTTCAAAGCAATGTTAAGTCCCTACTTTTACTAGACAAAATGCATATTAGCACCTTTCTGAAAATATTTTTAATTTAACTGGTGGTATTTTACAGTGTACCAAGCTGTTCTTTACCTACTTGAAATGTAAACTGTTTGGAATTAAAAATTTTAATTCTTACAGTCTGATTTTTGTGTATTATAGAATGAAAGCTAAAATTCCTTTCTTATTATTTGTTTATTTTTCTTTTGATTATACACAGTGAACATATTGATCATAGGCAGGAAAGCTGCAATTCCTCATTGTTGAATAAACAGTATATAGTTGCCAGTTTTTCAGCTGGTGTAAATCATTGCCTTCATGAGACTTGCACAGTTTCTGTCAGCATCATACACCCACACTACTTGTTCTAACCTTTCCTTGTTTCATCCCTGCATGGTGTACGTGTTGTGATGAATGAAGTGTGGACCCTGACAGAGAACCTGGTCCAGCCCATGAGAGAAAAAAAATCCAAATTGATTTTGTTGTATTTTGGACCAGGTACTATAACATCTTTCACTTCAAACCTCATTAAGCATTTTCCTTTCTTCAGTCTGTTCTGCCTGCTTCTGCTCCTGCCAGTACAAAATGTCACACTTCCAAAGATGTGCAGCCACATCGTTTTCTTCAGATGACTAAATTTTTCTTCCTCTAATAAGGAACCCTACACATACCTGCTGTAACTATTTTGGGTCACAAGGTTTTCTTTTTTTTTTTTTTTTTTCCTTTAAATCTAACATGAAATGTCTCATATACACACTCTGAACTTGGTATTCACGTCCTTCACAAAATCTCTTTGGTGCTCAGCGTTACATTTATCAGTGTCTGTGTTTAATGCCATTATATATAACAACATTATATTGTGGGGGGCTGACCCTGTCTCGATGGCAAGTTCCCACAAAAACTACTCCATCACTCCCTTCCTCATCTGGACAGGGAAGAGAAAATATAATAAAGCTTGTGGGTCAAGATACAGACAGGGAGAAGTCACTCACCAATTACTGTCACAGGCAAAATAGACTGAAAATTGGGGAAATTTGCTTAACTCATGACCAATTAAATCAGAGTAGGATGATGAGAAATAACTAAATCTTTAAACACCTTCTCATCACTTCTCCCTTCTTCCTGGGCTCAACATCCTATTTTCTTTTCCTTCCCATCCCCACAGCAGCACAGGTGGACAGGGAATGGAGGGTATGGTCACTTCATCACAAGTTGTCTCTGCTGCTCCTCCCTCCTCAGAGAGGGCTCCTCACACTCCCTCCCCTGCTCCAACTTGGGCTCTTCTCACGGGCTGTAGTTCATCACAAACTGCTCCAGCATGTGTCCCTTCCACAGGGTGTAGTCCTTGAGAAGCATTCGACTCCAGCCTGAGCCCCCACGGGGTCACAGGTCCTGCCAGCACACCTCCTTCAGCATTGGTTCTACAACTCCTGCCAAGAGCCTGCTCCAGCACAGGCTTCCCATGGGTCACAGCATCCTTTGGGTGCATCCACCTGCTCAGTGTGGGCTGCAGATGGAGATCTGCTCCACCATTAACCTTCATTTGCTGCAGGGACACAGCCTGCCTCACCATAGTCTTCACCACAAGCTTCAGGGGAATCTCTGCTCCAGCACCTGGATCCACCAACCTTGATCTCTGCAGAGTTGTTTCCTACACCTATCCTCACTCCTCTCTTTGGTTGCAGTTGAGCAGGGTTTTATTTAACCCCTTCTTAAATACGTTATCCCCAAAGTGCTACCAACATCATTGACAGGCTCAGCCTTGGCCAGCAGTCAGGCTTTTTTGGAGCCAACTGCATTGGCACTATTGGACATAGAGGAAGCTTCTGGTAGCTTCTCACAGAAGCCATCCATGTGCCCTCCCTGCTACCAAAAGCTTGCCACACAAACGCAATATACACATAAAATTGTCATTAAATACTCAACATTTAAGTAATTCTTCAGAATAACCTTATATGCCCTTACTTTTGTGAATTCTATTTAGTTCTTTTTAAAAAAAAAGAAAAAAAGAGACCAGAAAAAGCCTTCAAATGTGTAATTAAAAAATAACACCAAAAAACCCCATTCTAATACAAGGTGGTTGTTTTGTTTTTGTTTTGTTTTGTTTTTTTGCTTTAGAAGAAAAAATACTACTTTGGAAAACTGAATAAACAATAAAATTCAAAGAATCAGGTTGAGATCTTTTCTGTCATTCTTTGTTACAGCCATTTTCATCCAATTTCTTTGGAGTTATTTTTAATTCATATCATTACAAATATATAAAGACTTATTCCTCTATTATTTCCTAGAGCTCCCCAGGTTTCATAATTATGGAGTTACATAAACTAACTTGATCTAATGACTTCTGAAACTTCTTGCTAAAGGACAATGCAAGAATGAGAAAAGTATTCAAGAAGGTATTCTTGGCTTTGACTACCTATTTGGTTAGGATTTTAGTTGTAGGGTAACTGTAGACTTGCCCAGATAAAAAAAAAAAAAAAAAAAAAAACAAGTGTGCAATAAAGAAATTAGAGAATGTATAGACCAGGAGCTACTTTGAACTAATTGTCTGTGTGGATTATTTTAGCATGAACAAAGAATGCATTTGTAAAATGAACTGACATTAAATTTATTCAAAACGTCCTTCGTATTTCCACACTGGAAATGAACCTCTGTTAACAATAATACATCAATTTAGCTGTACAGGTAAATTCTCAGAGGATATGTGAAATTAAGTGTTTAAATTATATACTAGATTCTTATAAATTGAGGTCATGTGCCCTATAAACAATGGGGAGTGAGCTTAAATTTCTTCCTTCAGCTAATTATCTTCATTTTCTTCAGCTTCCCTCCACTTGCCTTGTCACCCACCTATTCCATAGGATTATCTATCTCTGTCCTTCCAGATCTTTATATTCATGCAAATTCTCCTGGAATATGTGTAAATATATATTTATCACTGTGTTTGTGTATTCCTATCGAGTTTTGGGATTTTAGCTACAACCAAATGCGTTTAAATGAAGTCCTGCTTAAGCTGCCATATCCACTGTGGTGTCAGCCAGGTAACTCCAGGGACACTGTTCTGGGAGAGGTCACCTTCTATCTCAGTCTGATGACAGCTGTTGTTCCAACTTAGTATGTCAGATTTTTTTTTTTTTTATTTTTAATGTGCAGGGATATTTTTGTAAGCCAGTCACTTCTTTCTCCCCCACCATCTCCAAGGATTTTCCTTTATTTTTAATTTTACTTTTGGTAAAACGAGGCTATAACAACTCAAATCTTATTCCAGGTACCAAACAAATTCCTGCAACATGACATCTTTTTGTCGTGCTAGGCAGCAGCAATGACATTTTTCTGTCCGACAGGAGGTGTTCTAATGATACACAGCAGTGGCACTAGTCAGAGCCTAAGTGGCAGCCAATGTAGCATCAGCCCAGTCACTTTAAATTAAGTTTGGATGATGAATCAGTAGAACTGCAGAGCTCATGAGGCTGAGACACAAAAGAGTTTATGTGACTGCTTCCCTCTTTGACATTTTTTTTTTTCTCCTTTCTATTACATTTGACTTTTTAAATCCAACTGTGATACACATGGTTAACTTGGATGGCAAGATGGAACTTAACTGGGATATAGAAAAAAAAACAAAAAAACGTGGAAAAATTGAACTTAAAAGCTTGAAGGTGGCTGAAGCTCATTAATAAATGAAGATTCAGATACAGGAGCTACTCATTTTCAACATTTCACAGAAAATTCTTGGCTTGCCTAATGCTCAGTAACCTGGAAAGGAAACATGAAAATACTTTCTTAAGGAACAAAATTCCCTAACACATCACCTTTATTTCTGTTAAACTTGTTAAAAATGTCAGGAGGGTTTTGCAGTAATTTTGGCAGCACCGAAAAGATATTTGAAGAAAAGAAACAAAATCACAAATTTTAATTTATTATGTTAGAAAAACAGGTACAAAATGCTACTCTACTCTAACCATCACGTTATCACTGCTAGAAACAGACATTGTCTGCGAAAAATATGCCATTCACTTCAGAAATTACAATGACTGAGAAGACTTAGCTGAAAAATAAAATCACTGAACAGTATTGTTTTATTCCAACTCAAACCAGGACACAGAGAAGAG
>NW_008590110.1:67790-81551 GCF_000691845.1 Merops nubicus
AGGATAAACAGATTTTCTCTTCTTGGACCTCTCCCCTTTTACTAGTGAGCAGCTTTTAGAAGTATGTAATTAGCTACATTACCACTATGTAATTAGTTACATTACCACTGTATATCAGTCTTATCTGTTATTTAAATGAACACAGTCCATTTAGAGGTAGTTTTTCATTTATATAACATTTTCCTGTGACTTGTCTTTTTGCTTGGAAAGTAAAAATAAACAAATTCAAACCTCTCATTTATAACTAGGGTTGTGTTATCATCACTGTTCTTGTACACAGAGTACAAATGTATTATCCTGTAAGTAGGACAAGGAGAGAACTGAAGTATCTCTCCTTAAGACCATGAGAAACAAGAACAGTGGCATTTTGTTAGCCTATTTCCACCACCCTTGTAAGCACCTCACTTTTGCTAGCTAGCTACCCAGATACAATATCATCAGTGAATTCACTCACACAGATCTTCCACAGATGCCAGCCTGGCTTTTCAAATGAAAACGCACATGTACTTGAGCTTTAAAAGCCTTGCATAAGGCTTAATTGCTTCAGGATGAAGGATTAATGCATTTTGGAAACATATCTTTTCCATCAGATCAGTTCTTAATGACTACTATCAGTCAAAATAATAATGATAAAATACCCCACTGTTACTTACTTAAAACATGTTTCTATTAAAACTCTAAGAAGCACTTAGAAGGAAGAAAATTATGGTACTATATGTGTTTTGAAGCTTTACCCTGAAATTATTGTTATTCAGTCTTTTCAACAGGAAAAATGACCAAGAGTCATTCCTGTGCAGTACAACACACAGAGTTATATGCTGGTTTATTACAAGCTCACAAGGCAAGTTCACATACAGAAATATTACAATAATGAGATTAACTATAAGGAAACAATAAAAAAAAAAAAAAAAATTAAACAGATTCTAAATTGCATGGATTTTTCTATGAACAAACAATTATACTTAGTTATATTCTCTTTTGTTCCATAGGAGTGTCCCACTACTTCTATGTTATTTCATTTTCCACAATGTGAAAGGGAACAAGGACATTTAGCTTTGTGACTTTTACAGAAAAGGAAGGTAAAAGACTACATCTTGGAAACACAAAAACATAGAATGGGAAAGCTCACCAATCACCTTAAGTTAAAAATCTTTAGGAGAAATTTCTGTAGTCATGTATTTGTCTGATATTTTCAGTCTACACAACCCCTCTCAACCCCACTGCAAGCAGAGTCAGCTCTTATAGAGGTGGCTTCTTGCCCCACCTCCAAGTTCATGTGGCAGGTGGGGGCACCTGGTGGTGATCCCCTCATCAGTTCCCACCCAAGGCTGGCCAGACCCTGGGTGAAAACCAGTCAGGAGGGGCTTTCTTGCCTGATTATGAACATCATCCATATGCCAATCCTTATTCAAGGACTGGAGCTTAACCCCAGCACTTCATATCATAAAACCCAAGATTTAGCAAGGTTTTCATACTTGTTTTCTCTGCATATTAGCTTACATTGAAAACATTCATATAACACTCCATGAATTCATTCTTTACTGAGAC
Source organism: Merops nubicus (assembly GCF_000691845.1). NCBI lineage: Eukaryota > Metazoa > Chordata > Aves > Coraciiformes > Meropidae > Merops > Merops nubicus. The sequence goes on from NW_008590110.1 coordinate 69,339, forward strand.
CCTAATCCAAATTCACAAGAATGTTATGAATAAATAGTCCTACATATTTTAAGAGAATAAAAATTCCAGTTAAAACTCATTATATTGTTTAATGATAATTCTAGGTTAAAAAAAAATAAAGAAATCCCACAATTTGGTGAAAAAACAAATCTGAAATAAAATATTAGTGGAATGAACAGTCCACAAACTTTAAAAATAACTTCATTTTCATTTCTGCTCATTTTTTTCAACTATTTGCACATAATAATATTAGATAACTAATACTTAAATTTGCCATCTAAAAAAAAACTATTTCAGTTTATAAAAGAGAAAAACATCTCAGAAAGAACTACTTGTGATTGTTGAGCATTAAAAACCTGATAAACAAAGCCAGAAAAATGTTAGCCTTGCAAAAAAGAATATGATCTTTTGTTTTGTTTTGTTTTGTGTTGCTTTCATAAACCATCCAAGGATATATTTAAATGCTAAGTCATTCTAAGAACAAGAGTAGTAATTCTGAAAAACATCTTAATGTTAGATCTACCATAAAAACCCTCTTTTTAAAAATTGTAAATCTTGTCACATTTCCATGAGGTTTGAAGACAGGAGAAACAAAAATTTCATTTTTGTTAGGAATAGACAATAATTCATATTTAGATACGTATATCATCAAGACATTTAACTTATCAATTTATTAGTAAAAGATAGCTTGTTGGAGACAAATCTCTATTGCTCCATTTCTTCAATAACTCTCTAATTTTAAACTCTTAAACACTACAATTTTTCTTTTTTTCTTTCTCCACAGTTCACTGTATGAAGGATTTGGTTGTGTCTCTCAACTATCCAGAAATACTTTTCATTACTTTGATGCACAGACTGCACAATTAATATCTTGTCTAATACTTAAACAAGGAATCTGAAAACAATCTTCTCTCAATATATCACAGCTGCAATAGAATATTTTTTAGAATTGTATGACTTCTCTTTCTCTTAACAAAGAAAACAAACTTCAAAATAAAATTCTATTTCAAACTTGTTCTGTATGTAACAGTGGGTACACTTTCATAAAGCAACAAGTGACATATCCTACAGAAAAAAAAAATCATGTCTTTATTTGGTGCTGATGTATATCATCAGTATAACACAGCAAGAATTAAGGATGTTAATTCAGAGTCAGGGACATGAATTACCTGTTCACAACAGTTTTATATAGTCTTTTGCCACTTCCAGGAAGTGACTTGTAAAATTTATAAATTATTTTCTATGGCTTGAACTGGATGGGTAGATAGTGTAGAAAAGTATACTCAGGTTACCATTTTTGTAATAAGTAAAACATATTTTATGTACTACTATTAAACATATGATGTACTTTCTGAAAATTTGTCCTTGCTACAGCTGTTGCTGCAGCTCTAATAACAACAAAAAAGAGTTACCTCAAGTTTTGAGCACATTTTTTATTTTTATTTTACATGGGCTCAAAATGTAGCCATGTAGCTCAGAAAATCTAGGTTATCAGCTTCATAAGACAGCAAAGAGTTTAACCAGGGACCTGCTGAAACAATGTAATGACTTATAACTGAAAAAGTTCACAAATTGTATTAGAAGGAAGCAAAAAAAGTCTGTATTCTTGCTGAAACTGAAACTTACTTATGTTCCAGTTTGTGTCCATTGCCCCATGGATATCCATATCCATGTTTATGTTGAAGAAGCATCTTTCTGGAATAACAGGACCATATAATTAATGGCACTATTTAAAAGTAAAGAAAGATGTGAGGTACTAAAGATACAGTGTGACTAAGGATATGAGATGGTTGAAGAAACTTTGGTAACTAAAGAATATAGTTGACTAATATAGCCTCAAGGAAATGAGGAGACCAAAGCTAAAAAAATCCAGTCTTAAAGACACCAAATTTCTGAAGACCAAAAACAGAAAGCAAGCAGGACTTGCTGATCCTTATTAAGTTCAAGATGAATTTTCTGGCAAAAACCAGGCCAAAGATGAAAGAAAAAAATCAAGATGCTGAAGCTCAAGCCTATTACACAAGAGATCAGAACTTTTTTATTCCTAATAAGAGTTCCTGACCATGTGGCTGGTTCATCACTTGGCTACAGTTTAGCAGACTGCATCTGAAGGTGTGTGTCATTTCTGGAGGAAAGACAAAGAGATTTTGGGTTTGTATTTGTTTTTTTATGGAATCAAAACTATAAGGAAAATTAATCAAACCAAAAAGCCACCAACAAATCATTTACAGTTTGCTTTGGTGTTTGGCTGGTGGTTTTTTATTTGTTTGGCTTTTAGGGAATAAACTTAACGATGATTATGCACAAGGACTATTTCCTTCGGTAATTTCTTGTATTAACTCTTATCACAGGCAGCCTTATGAGAGTGTTTCATCTCTGCATCTCAGTTACTTTAATTTCTCATTAATTATGCCTGCCACATCCAATTTTCTCATAATCACTTTTGGATAGGGGCAGCCTCACGCTTTATTCTCAGCCCAAGTGTCTTCTGTTCTGGAGTTATGTGGGTTTGTGACACACACTGTGTAAAGTAAACGGTCTTAGGGACTTGCAGTGGGGGTTTCAATGATGTAGGCTGTGTTGGAAATGTGCTTAACCTTGCTCTTCTAGTATAACTCCTCTGTAGACTGAACAAAGAACTCAAGGTACTGTGTTTACTCTGGTAAAATCCTTTGGTTTTCAAAGTCAACATGCCATATACATTGCTGGTATCATGACAGCTATGGCAAGAGGTGATGAATGCTGATCAGGTTACTGCTATTTTATTGCATGAGTCACACAGTGCATTTAATTAATAGTTTTATAATATTTTAAAATTGTGTAAATCATTTCCAAGTTATTGTTACAGATTTTTTTTTTTTTTCCACGAGTATCCGAACAAAATTACAGGCAGTTATATTGAACACATGGATATCAAAGAAATTGGTTTCCATGGGAACCTTATCCACATGACAGTTTTCAAATGCTTTTCCACTTTCCAGGTGACATTTCAGTAATTCTAATGGTATTAATATTGCAAGTGGATATGAAATATATGACATAAAATGATTTGCTTGCGTGTGTATGTGGACAGAACGCAAGCAAACAGCATATTGAGTGAACAGCTTTTTCAACTCTATGTCAGTGACAGTTTGCCTGTTTATTGTAAACTATTCCCAAATATCTCATTTTGGGACAAATCTGAATATCATTCGTTCTGCAGCTAAGTTTTAAGCACACATACACTTCTAGAAGAAAGAAAATTAGTTGCAGCATAATGCATAATAAGTTCACTATACATTAAGGGATTGCTTCATAATGAAGCATTTACATCTGAAACCAATTTTCTTCCTGCAGGAGGAGGCTCCATTAAGAGTGCTGCAGACTAATCGAGATAGCAACAGGACAACAAGGCTGGAAATCTGTATGGAAACGTGGTAACTGGTGAACCCTGCTGCCTTGATTAGCACATTAATTACAAAGCAGGTGTTAGTGGACTGTGTTAATGGGCTGCATAAAAGGTCAAGAGGGCTTAGCTATCATTTTTTCCTCATCAAATTACTGAATATGTATTTCCCAGTTCTTCTGATTTGAATATGTCTGAGGACTGGTTATCTCTGTAAAGCACAGTCACTTATTCCTTCTTTTTTCCCCCTCCTGTTTTCATTTTACTTGTGTCAAGCAAGAGGTGGTTTTGAATGAAAGTATGCATTGACTTGTCAAATTGAAACTGTTTAACAAAAAAACAGGGACTAAAATCCAAGAGGTGCACAGCTTTTATGCTAAAATCCTGCCAACGTGTTTATCTGGCCTGATTGCACATCTCAGTCTGTCTTTCTGTAGCAAAGGAGATTTTATAATAGCATGTGATTCATACTGAGATTATGAATAAAATTTTACATTTCTTTTAGTTTTGTGTTTGGTGGTTTGTTTGTTTGTTTTGTATGTTTGTTTGTTGTTTTTGCTGGGGTAGATATTTAACGTGCCTGTCATTTCTCTTTCATTTGGGGGAAAATCATAATTTTCAGCTCCAAATGCTGAAGTTGCCATCACTGGGAAGAAAGCTGCCTCTCCTTTCTTCATCTTCACACATGGAAGACATAACTGCTTCTGGATTGAAGACAACAATGTCTCCAAATGATAAAAGTGTTTAAACAATTTGTTCAAAGAACAGAGAGAAGTGCAACATTTTCTGGAAAATTTAATCATCTTTTATTTCTTATGTATAATCAGCCAGATAATTCCACAGTACAGTAAAACATAGGGAGATAAACAAAGGAGATACAGAAGACAATGGTAATAAATGGAAGCAAAAGCTGGGGAAGTTCAACAGAGTTGGAAGAAAAAAATGTCTCCACACACAAAAAAAAAAACCTTTATTGTTATATATAATTACTTAGAACACAAGGGTGATATTATCAGGGAACGTCGGAACAATAATTTCAGACAATTTCTAAACATTTCAGGAAAAAAAAAAACCAAAACACCTCTTTTTCCTAGGTACACTATTCATATATTTCCTTAAATCCTGATGATGAAGTAATCCATTAATGATCATGGTGTGGTTAGATCATTCTAATTTACCTTCATGGATATCAGTGAGCAAATATGTCTTGTGTTTGGGTCTCTTCACAGTGCTCACAAATGCAGAGCTGTAGGATTTGTAAAATTTGAACAGATCCACTCTAGCATTTTTCCAGTTCTAAAATTTAATGAAATCTTTACTGACAGTTCCTTACAAATTTTTAAACAAAAACTCACCTCCTGAGTCACAAATCATTCTGGTCTCTCCTCTTCAAAGACATCCTTTGAAGAATGTTATTTCTGTTCTCCAGCCATCAAAGAATGCACCAGTAAGCAAAATTTTGTCTCTCTTCATTATATTGCACGCTTAGTGTCGTGTACTTCAGCAGAAATACATACACCCAGATGTGAGACAGACCTTCTGTTGCTCTGGAAGCTGCTGTGTGGTTTATGCTGAGGGCTGCTCCATGTGAAGGCACCATTAGTTAGCACTTTCTCACATCACAGTCCCATGTAAATTCCCACAGATGAGGAAGAAAAAAAGTATTTTAGAACCATAAATAGTTGTGAAGACCTTTCCTACACAGTAGCTCCTTACTGAAGATAATAAACAGAAGCAACTCTCCCACAGGATGTCCTAACCTACAAAGCACTGAAACTCTGTTGAGATGACTAATGCAGCTGACTAAAGAGAGGTTACATGAATGTCATGGGAGAGGGAACTGAACATAGCTTTTGAAGAGAAGACACTGAAATGACATCTTCTATCAGCAAACTCTAGATGCACAGAGGGCAGCTGGCGACTGGAGGAGGCTCTCATAGAATATGTTCACAGAGAGACCAAAGAATGTCTTTGATGTCCTCTCACAATGCACAGAAGAAATAAGCTGAACAAACAGTGATTGCTCTTGTTCTTGTCCACATCAGATGGGATCCCTGATTTTTACTGCTCTAAGTTGGATCACTAGATATTACATGTATAACCTATATAGGAAACAGGATTCTTACAAGGCTATAAATTGAAATAAAATGTGTCCTTCATTCATAAGTGCTAGACAGTAACTTGTTGGTTTGTTATACGTGTACACATAGAAAAGATTTTTGTTTCATCAATATGAATATCTCTTTACATAGCACTAAATCATGTTTTTTTGTTTTTTTTTTTCTCATTCTAAAAAGGTGCTATTCATGTTTTGTTATGTTTCTTTACAGATCATTTCTGGTAGCTTCAGAAAGCCCATAATCCATTCAAACTGTACCTTTTCCAGTGCCTAAAGATTTATTTGTAAGACATCGCTTTAATGGTATTGATAGCTGTTCTTCTAAAAGTTGTGCATTCAGTTTTCTTATCCGAACTACTGTTTTTTCTGAGAACAGATTGCACAACAAAACTGTTAATAAATAGCCAAAATCAATAACCTCCTTTCAAAAGGTGAAAAAATTCAAATTTAAATAAAAGTTGTGGGACAATAAGTAAAAACTGCCTCAGAACAGTATTCTAGACTTCATACCCTTTTCAGAGAAACCATAGCAGGTTTTCTTTTCTTAGAAAGGGGAGTAAACTTGATCTAGAATTGGATTAAATTAATCTGCATCTGTATTCCAATCTTTTAAAAGAACACATAACCAGTCATATAATATCTTCATTTTTGTTCCAGTGTATCCCAGCATCCATGGCTTGGATTCTTAGTGGTACTAAGGGATCTAATTTCCATTAATTTCAGTAAGAATTATCTTCTTAAATATTTATCAAACATCTGAACAACTAATCAGATTTCTGTCTCCAACTGTTTTTCAATGAGTCTTTAACCGATACATCACATAAAATGTCTGTTCTATAAAAGTCAAGATGCTATACACAATTAACCTTTAATTTGTTTCTAAAAAAGGGCGACACTGGAAAGCCAGATATCTAGTCTTCTGCAAAATCCAAATTTGGCTTTTCTATGGTACATAAATTATTCCTAGACTGTAACTGTCAATTTATTTCAGAATTCCTATTTCTGTTATTCTTTATTATATTTTAGGGGGGGGGGAAGGGTTTATTTATTTATTTATTTATTATTCCAAAAGAAAATTCCGAAGCTCTATACACTTTGTTTATTGTTTCATAACAGAAACACTTCACCATAGGCTACATTTTCTTTAATTTCAGAAGAAACATTAAAGACAGTTACCATCTGAGTGTTGGGGAAAGGGGAGCCAGGGAGAAATACTTTTATTGAGTGACTGATGCCTACTAAGACAAATACATTGCATTGGGCTTCCTCTGAATTCCAAGTTTCTGAGTTCACAGTGCTACAGACTGAAAGAATGGTTGAGGTTGGAAGGGATCTCTGGAGATCACCTGGTCCAGTCTCCTTGCTCAGGCAGGGACACCTTGTGCTGTCTGGGGGACACCCAGACAGCTTTTGACTATCACCAAGGGCAGTGACTCCACAGCCCCTCTGGGCAACATGTTCCAGTGCTCAGTCACCCTCAAAATGAAAAAGTGTTTCCTTATCTTTCCCACAAAAAGAAATGTTTCCCTTATACTAATACAGGAAACCTTGGGTCAGAAGCTAAAGCTGAACATCAAAAGCTGGGCTGTGTGAACATCATTTATGTCTATGAAAGAACTCACCTCTGATCTACCACAAACAGCCAAACAAGTGAGACTGCTATGAACAATTCCAGATCAAGACTGAGGACTTGTAAATCTGCATAAGCATTGGAAAAACTGATATGGGCTCTTGTCCTATATGATGACAATTTAATAACACTATAAACAATGTCTTCCTCATCAGAAAAAAAAAAAAATTCTCATAATTTTAAATTATTTGAAATTTCTCAATTGGAAATGATGCCTATAATAACTCATACCTGATGTGTTTCATTATCAAGTTTTGAATTATTAAAAATTAAAGTGCCATTGAACTGATGCCCTTGGGGAATCTTTGTACTGTCTGTCAACCGTGTCATTCAGCGTTTCCCAGACAAATCTGTATGTTGAGTTTATTCCAAAATCAACTAACATTCTTCCAGTTACAGCTGTGGGCACAAATGTTTGACATACACAGCATGTATGCACAGACTTTATCCTATTTGTATACTTGCACTAGTTTCTTTCTACACAGATCTGTAAAAACAAATCACTTTCAAAGCAACTGTTTCCCCAGTGCATTCTCTCTTGCTTTATCTTGCTTGCTACTACCACTGCTTGGTACTAAGTGAGTCTATCAAGGTCTCTTTGGTATCCATCAGTTCCAGTTTGATTGCACAGAAGCACTTGTTCCTTTTCAGTGCCAAATCAGGTCAACTGCAGAACAACAGCCAAGTGATTGCATGATTGACAAGCCTGCCTTTGGGATGCCAGCAGACGTGAAAGTACATTGGTAGAGGAGGCTTCAATTAATTTGATAGAGAAACACCACAAGCTTTGCCATCAGAAAGAACTGAGCCACACAATTTTATGCCAAAAATCTGAAGAAATAACCAGGTAAACGGGTGTAATCTCAGAACCAGTCTTTGGGAATCAGTTTGACATAAATTATCAGTAATAGATGCTGACTGGGGAAGGGTTTTGCTTCGAGCTCACTCCCACAGCATTTATCCCTAGGGGTTCACTTATGATGGTCTTAGCTGCTCAGGCAAGGTTAAAACACCAGCTGGAGTTACAGAAAAGTTGAAGCCATTTCAGCACTTAGTGAGCAAGTTTGTTATTTACTTTGAGAGGTGAAAAAGGGACAAGCTGCAGCAAACCAAATCCTAGTGCTTTACATAAACAACATTTATACTTAAAATCTGAGTCATCTACTGGTTTAGTAATTCTAATATCAAGGACGTGGCAAGCTTAAAGAACTCTGAAGTATGGAGTTGCAGCAAAGACCTGCTAACTTTAATTTGTGCACCAAATTCTAGCTTAGTCGGAGCAGAGGAAACTATATGTTCAGGTATTTTTTAATTTTCTGAGGGGTTTCCAAAATACAGCTTTTCTTTTCCTTTGCCATTAACCTGCGGCCATGTAAACTAATTTCAGCCTCTGTTGGAATATATCCATCTAACTCTGCAGCACAGGCAGACCTGTTGCTATCCTGACACTATTTTCAGAACTCATTAGTTCTGATTTCACACGCTGCAGTGACGGCTGAACGTGAAGGTGGAAATACACATTATTTTGTACAGCTTTCTGATATATGCTGAGGGGAGTAGGTTTAAAAAGCAGGCTTGGTTTGAAATTGTGTATCTTATATCCTGTTATAAGGTAGTGTCTGTGAAAACTATGCTGTTTCCATGAAGGGTATTGGTATTAAAACTTGGAAAGTGATTAATAAAGTAACCTGAGGCTGTAGAAATTTGTCCTCATTAGTAGATGGAATAAAAATGTATTTGAGTGCTGTCAGTGACAGATTTCAACCATTCTCATGCACGAAAAGCAAAATACTATAAAAACAAACACCTTTTAATTCTGCCATCTTTCAAGCAGGGAACATGCATTTCAAAGCATAACTAGTAAATAGAACAGAGTAATAGAGAAAATCTAGATAATTGCAATAATACATTCTTAATTTCCAAATACCTTGAGGGTCCTTCAAAAGCTAGTAATAATTCGTGGTAAAGGAACTGTTAAATAATATCCTTGTTTGAGCTAGAACAGAACTAATTCTATTCAGTTACTTTATTTTTCAGCTCAATCTCTTCTTAACTAACTGCACCTTCTGAAGTTAATGGCAGATTTTTGCAGTGTCTGCTTCTAGAAGTACACGTGCTTGCTGTTTAGGTACAACCAAGGATTTGTGTGTGCAGAAAGGCTCTTAAACTTGCTGCTGGGCAGATCAAGGTCACTTCTAAATCTTGTGCACCACATCAGGGGTGCAGAAAGTAAGAGGTGGCACCTGCAGGGAGGATTGGCCAGGAGGGGAGACCCTAAACTGACCAATGAGGGATTCCGTCCCATATATGTCATATTCAGTACAAAGTTGAGGGTCCTCAAGGGTCAAGCCTCATCTTCAAAGGCTGTTATGTGAGGGGGACTCTGTCCATTCTGCCTTTGATCCAGATTCATGTGTTCCTGAATCCAGTTCCAGAATCTGGTTCCTTTGTGCCACTGAGTCCAGTCTGGGACTTCCCCAGTGCCTCCCCACACCATCAGTGGTGATGCAATTGCCATCAAGGGGGTTGGGTTCAATACTGGCTTTATATATATATTTATATATTTAGCTTTATGATTATTTTCATTAAAGCTATTTTAGTTTTCTAATCCATAAGTCGCTCTCTTATTCCCATTGTCTTTTCCTCTGGGAGGGGATAGGGGTTCATAGAGCATGCCTTTTTTGGTGTTAAACTTGGCCCTTCTAACATTTTAATTCTTTATTTTAACATCCTGGGTGTGAGAAGATTATTATCTATAATAACATGTTATGACTGAAGATAACCCACTCGTTTTAAAAACTCTAGTATGAGGCAGAGTCTTGGAAGTGCTCTGTGCAGCCTAGTCTATCAATGGACACAATTCTAATGTGTCAGAATCTATCTTTTTTGCCTTTTGACATCCTTGCAAACAAACGTAGGCCCTTATTATATGATCCAGTTTGAACTGATAAATCTCCACACTCCTACTCAGCTTCATGTGCCAAACCTACTGTTCTGCACACTGTCCTTGCTCGGTTGGCAGTGAACTTGGCATATTGTTGCCTTTCTTGGCCATTGTCCCATTTAAGACCCACCCAAAGTCAACTAAAATCTTTACTCTGACCTGAAGTCCTAACTTAAATTCTTTAGCAATTCATAAGAAGTCCAAAGTGAATACAGAGAAAAAAAATGACTAATATTGATTAAGTGCTGAGCGTGAAGTCTACTTGCTGTGGAGCTGTGTTTTGAGGTGATAGCACAGGATCTGTCAGGAGGAGTAAAATTATGTGTCTTTGATAGAAAATAAATGTATTCTGCAATCTACATTTCTGAATTTACACAAAAAGAAAAAAGAAATCATAAATCAGCCATAATACTCCAAGGTTTTAAAATTTCAGCAGTTGTTTCCAACTAGGTAGGAAGACAAAATCCTTAAGGCATTGATTCCAGAAACCTTTGATAAACAAAAATCTCAGTTAAAGGGTAATTTATATTTACATATGATTTATAAGTGTGTGGAACCTGAAATATACCATAAATTATGATGTGGACATAGAGATGTTGGAGAAAGGAAAATATGAGTACACATTTCTGTGTATATTTGGTAGATGTCCTTTGAATCTTGAAATTCTGTGTCAAGTTTGTGTCAACTTGCTGGTAGTAGAAAATATGGTACAGTAAATTTTCTTGAATATTTATGAAGTTAGAAGTGGTTTCCTGCCAAAGCCAGCAACTCTCACATAGGGAAAAAGGATTATAATCAAATATGTGAAACATGAATAAATCCTAGAATCATGGAATCATAGAGAAGTTTGGGTTGGAAATGACCTTTAAAGGTTATGCTTTCCAATATGACCAACATGCTCATTCTGGGAAACAAATACCAATATATTTTGTCTGTGAGTCAAAAAAAAAAAAAACCTTTCCAAACTTGATAAATTTTGAAATATTAAAATTTCTACATGATCTAGAAATGTTGCTTGGTGGCTACCTCTCTTTAGCATTTTTACATCGGCCTGCTGCTATGCTGGGCACCTAGTCCAAGCACTCAAAATATCTCCACAATATATAAGACAGACTCAGTATAGACTCAATTTATGTCTTTAGTGGTGTAGGTCTATATTCTTTTAAATTCAACAAGCAAATATGTTTTTATTGGTTTTGTTTGTTTGTTTTCTTTTATTGTTATGGTCATTCTCTCCTGTATACAATTTCAAGATCTGGTCAGAATCCTTTTGATTTGTGCTATTTGCCTCCAGGGCTGTTTAAAAGTGAGTTAAGAATCATTTTTACTCATGATACATTAATACATTAAAAATGGCTTTGTTAAGTGAACCTCACATTGAGCTGCTTTCAGTTCATTAACTGAAAAATAATAAATAACTTTTTTAAAAAACTTTGTAGATTTTTAGTTGTTTCTTTTCAGCACAAATTTTTTGTCCTTTGCCATTGGTAGTGAAGTCTGCTGAAGGCGGACTGAATGAAAAGTATTTTGACACCTTTGCTGAAAGAGTTTTAAGATGCTTTTTGTAAGCTGCAATTATACTGTTGGGTAAAGAATCCAAAAACAATGGTCTCGTTAGTAAGTGTTTTAGTAAAATCTGCCATCCACTGTGACAAGATATATTAGATGTTATAAATTCTCTTTCACTTAATGATAGCTTTTGTACATGTAAAATATATTTTCCCCATGAATGCCAAAAATCCCTCACATTTTAGTTTAAATCATCACAAATTAAATTAGCAATTATCAGTTTCATTCTAAGTGATCTTTTTTTATATGATTATAGTGACAATGTGATTTCTGTAGGAAGGAATAAACTTACTGACATGAATACCAAATACAACTACTCATGTAATTCATGTCTACGCAGAAAAAACATACCAAGTGCAAAACATTTTATACTATCTTTAACTTACTCCAATTAGATTTACATACCCATTCTTGGCAGTATGAATTAGCTTGTGCTGACCCTCCACATTTCTGTTACTTGATCCACCTTTCCTCTTTGAAGTGTACCCTCATGATAGCCTAAGAGTGATTTGTGTGAGATAATTTGATCTCATGCAGACAATGTCTTCGATGTAAACTAATCGGAA
>NW_008590110.1:81582-142516 GCF_000691845.1 Merops nubicus
AGAGACAATTAGGAGTTGGTTGAACAGAATATGGAAGAACAGTAGAAAAATTTCTACATTTTTTTTAAAGTTAATTCTAGGATTAATGAATATATGTCAGCAAAACGGTGTGGGATTCTACATTTTTTAGGTCACCACCATAGAAAATTTGGAAAGTGAACCAAGTGAACACAGTCAGTGAACTAAGAAGAACACTTTGGGTTTTTTTTTCTTAAGCTACAAGTATTCATCATGCTACAAAAGTCACTTAATACTTGGTGAAGATGACTACTATGAATTATTAAATGAACAGTATTTTCCAAACTTCCTCATATTAAAACTGTGACTCAAAGCAAGAGCTATATTGCTGTACTTAATCCTATTACAGTACGATTATTCAGGAATCTGCATTTGGAAACATTTACCAGTAGTAGATACAAGATGGCAAATAGCATGAAAAATACTCATTGGCCTTGGATATACTGCAAATGTCTTCACATTGATTGCACTAAGTGCAGCTGTTAGAGATAATCTACACATTGTTGGGAATGGTATCATACATTTTATCCCTCTGATCACACATTTGTCAGCTGGATAAATGTATTCCCCACAGAGAAGCTGCAGAGACCATGACTGTCCCAAAGTGAATGCACAGTAAAAATTATTAAAGGATTGTCTTGTTCCCTGCTGAGTCCTGCTCATGCCCTGTGTGCTCTGATAGCCATGGATTAAAAAAAAAAAAAAAATTAAGAATTGTTGTCATCATACCCCCTTTAATATAAATATGAATCCCTAAAGCCTCCAGCATGTTACATGTGACTGGCTACTGGCTTAATCTATTGCTGGTCCTTGGTAGTGTTTCAGGAGCAAATGAAAGGCAGGAATTGCATGTGAGATAGCCATAAAAGTCTCATGGGAAACATCTTACCTGACCTTGATGTTGCTCTCTGCCTGCTGGCCAGCCTATGTTGGGCCAGAGTTTCCATGACCTCAGATAAGTTGTCACAGTAAAGCACCCACAAATAAACTAGATAATTACTGCATGGACAACTGATGCAATCATTCTCAAAGTCTTTTGCCAACCCTGAACTGGCTCTCAGAGAATGAAGGCAGCATGACTCCAAAGGAGGAATATTGTGGTCTCAGCTGATAAGGAACGTTGGCACATGATGTGCTTTTTCTTCACAGCAGCTTCCTCAAGAAAGCTGCAAAAGTAATCACTCCACATATGCATCATTAGCATTGAGTTTATTCCTAATTTCTTAGAAGTACTGTACTACCCACCTGGTTAGAAGTGTCTAACTAGTGGCAACAGGAGTGACATCATGACAGAGACCAAGGAAGATCTATAAACATTTGAAGACAGCAAAAACTGTTAGTCAAGAGTATAGACAGAATGCAGAATTTTTATGACAGACATCAGGAGCAGTGTGTAGAATGTGTACTGCAACACAGAACAGATGTCATTTCAACTCTACGCTCATGTAATTATTTTTTTTTTTTTTTAAATGAAAGCCACTAGTTCAGTTGAACATGATGTTTGTGGCCTTGAAGGGCGTGGATAAAAATACACGAAGGCATATGGAGTATGAATCTAACTTCAGATTGCTCTAAGAGTTATGAGCTTTAAATATAACCACTGTTCCATGATGGAGGAATTAGCTACATCAATGCATATTTGAAATGTCCAGCGTTGGCTTAAGAAGCAAGGAGCAGCCCATGGGCTGAGTGTTTAAACCAGTACAGTTCCTGTGTCAAACTAAAACCCCAGTCTGGAATCCACAGAACACTTGATATTCCCTGTTAAAAACTTCACAGAGTGTGCATTGGTGGACAATCTTTTTCCTGCCTGTGACAGCATCTGAGTTCATAAGTCACTCTACATTGCTGAACTTATTTAAAGAAAACATGTCTGAAACTAGTACATTTATTGAACCTTGATATAGATATATATTACATTGCTTTCAATTCCCTCTCCAGCTCTAGAAGATACATGGCAAGCTTATATACCAATACATGGTCTGGATACATAATAAGTTTCCCTTTCCACCATGAGTGATATGGATTTTTCTCTCACAGCCAACCTACAAATTACAAATGATGTCCCTTTTGGTAAAGTCTTTCAATTCATTGAATTCTATCTACCCTCTTGTTCCCATTTGAAGTTTGTTGATCTTAAGTGCCATAAGAACATGTCTGCTGAATGTGAATAAGTCTATTATTCTGATTCAGGATCAGAAACCTCAGCCTTCCAGTATATGTTTTCCACTTCATTTATCATGTGTAAAAAAACACTACTTTAGACAACCTTGTCAACCACCATCTCTCTGCTGACGATGCTAAGGACTCAATCTTCATTGCAGTGTTTTAAATGGTGTATCTACACCTCATTTATTCCACCTTTGCAATACATCATTATTTCTTTGTTGTTTCAAGCACTCGCTTTTCAGTTTGGCCCTGACTTGAAGACTTAGAATATCTCACTGAGTCAATGTAGGGTGGATTTTTGTTTTGTTTGTTTTTTACCTAGTCGAATTGAAGTAACAGAATTACTGTTACTGAGTCTTTAATATTTCAGTCTTGTTTTGATTTTATGCAATGTGTTGAAATGGAATATGGCTAGACCAGAGAAGGTCCCAGAACAACATTACAGAAAACCCACATCTCTTGAAAATTCTCTTATCGGAAAAGAATTATTCTCCAGAGGAAAGAAATCCTCTTGCCAGGAAAGAAGAGCTTTGTTCTGTGCCAGGAGAATGGGCCGTCCTTGATAAACTTCCTCTTGTATTACCTAGGCATAAATAATAACTGGCTTTGATTTTGAATTTATTTCTTTTGATGGACAACCTATGGGATTTGTGTGTGAAAAATTTGGTAATAATTGATATCTTCAGTACTGATGCATCACTTTGATTTATTTCCTTCCTCCTGTACTCAGGTTAACATCATGCTTTCAGTATAGAGAACGTTTTTCCTTCCCACATCCTGTCCTCCTGTAGCTTGTAGAAGCTCAATTGTTTTAAAATTATTACATCATGTTTACTATTTCCAGAATCAAGATGTGTTTTCATTTCCTGACAGGCTGTTTTATGTGATTTGTCATAATTCAAAATTTAATGAATTTTTTTCTTCCTCTTCCTCTACTGCTACACACCAAACCACAATGCTCTACCTCTTAGCAAGTCCATTTCCCTTCTGAAATTCTAGAATGACTGTGAATTTTTCCCTTCTGATATGTAAACTTTTCTTTCTTAACCAAATCCCAATAGCTTTTTATATGATCAGAGCTATGAAAGTCAGCCTTGTGATTCAGTTTAGAACTGTTGTCACCCTAAGATCAGTTCTTCCAGTTTTGTCTGTTGAAATGATTAATAACAACTGGAGTTTCTATTTAATTTATAATATATCAGACATTTCATGACAAGAACCATCTTAGTAGTTTTGAGACTAGGTATTCACCTAACGCTATTAATTTCTCAGTATCTCAAATACACCTCCACTATCTTAATTTATATCTTTCCCTTACAATGTGGATGAAACTCTGAAATGTAATCTTCATACAGCAGAAAAGACTGCACATTGAGTCTGTATATTACAGTTCAGAGTCCTCTGGAAGGTGACAGACTAACACTGAAATTCCTTTTTTTGTACGGTTACACAGTCTGCATTAGGTCTTATATTAAATGGGATGGTAAATAAAGACATTTCTCCAGTTTAGAGAAATGGTTGTTGAATATAAGGCTATGAGATTCTAAAATGTAAATACTAGCACTACATTATCTGTTTCTTCAGTGGACTTGTTCAGAAACTTAGATTTCATCCTCTTTCATAAGACAGAACAACAGGTTGCTGGAAATTAAGCATGTACTTAGCTTTATGTAAATGTTGGTTTGATTAAGGTGTCTTCCTTGAAGCAGCCAATTCCAGCAATAAGATTTGCCCCCCCCCCCATCTTTCAGTCACTAGCACATGGTAAGAATCAGCTCCTTTTACTCTTGTATGACTAATTCTTTTTTGGTTTATACTTGATAGAGATTATGCATGTGAAAAAGCCTAAATCACATATTAAAACTAGATCAAGCAGCTGTTTTCACCTTTTCTCTGCTGCTCCATGTATTTTTATCTTAAAAAAAAAGATAAAAAGGAAAATGTTACAAAGTGTATGTTTTCTTCTTTCTGCATTAAGGCCATGGTTGTTAGGGGATAATGTATTTAAGCTGAAAACTCCTAATAACACAGGCTTATAATGAAAAGCTTGCCAAGTTTTTAATAGTGATATTAAGCGATTATTATAATGACACTGGAAAAAGGTGATCAAAGCCAATCACAGATACTTTTCCTAGGTCGTATACTCCTAAACTACTAAATTGTTAAATTGCTATCCATTAAGCTCAATCTCATTCCTGTTTCTTTTTGCAGAGATAAAAATGAAGCATTTTGATGAACAACTCAATGCCAGAAACACCATCAAAGTTCGTCGACACCAGCAATTCTGCTTTTCCAGGGGTGTCTTTGGCTTTAAAAAGTAGTTATCATGACAGTAATGATGCCAGTGGATCTCTGAATCAGAGATTACAAAAAGACTTGTTACATGTAATAAATCTGTACTCACTATTTGCCCCACACTCACTGTTAAAGATTCAGAGTACACATTCAGAGCCAGAATCACAGCCAGAGAAAAATATGCTGGACCAGTCCTTGCAGAGGACCAGGGTGGGGCAAGCATGCCTAAACAATTCTGGATACCGTTTTGTCTATGCCACTAGATCCTTGGCAGCTATTGAAGTCAGAAGGAGGCCATGAAGAATTAGGGAAACAAACGGAAAGCTCTTGCTTTTGAAATTACTGTTTTTAGAATGAATAGTAATGGAATGAACCTAGAAAGCAGAATGGGTAGTATCTAACATACACTCAGACAGCTGAAGATTTCACTTGGGCTTTTGAGATCTATAAATAAGAGTTCTCTGTGCTTAAAACTTATTATTTATAAAGGGAAAAACATGATTTTTGGAACCACTCATAAGGGGTCTGTTGTAGTAGAGAATTATCACATGCTCTGAAAGAAATTTTAAGCCAGAGCAATGATAAGAACATAATGCTTAAAAATCTACCCATGGTCACAGATCAGTTTATCAGTGCAGGAAATTTAGTTAATAAACTAGTACTTTATTCCTTTTGGAGAGGAAGCACCTTCTAAAGTCCCCTTAAGTGAACAAAGATTTTGCTCCACATGGTCTATGAAGAAGTTTAGGGCAGAATCATCCCATTTACTGTTATGAATTGCTGCTGTTTGGTTCTAGACACTAGAGAAAAAAGAGAATGTAAAATGAAGTATTGCAGTGCCAGAGCCTGAGAACTCAACAGAGAAGTGTCACCTTTAAGAAAGCAAGACTGAAGTAAATTCCAAATTTTTGTTCCTTATGAGGTTTAAAGCTGCACTGCAACAGGATAACTGGAGATGATCTTTTGCTGACTGCTTGTCCCAATAAGAATGACATTATCATCGATAAGCAGCATACCAGCTTCCCTCTTAACTTATATGCCAAGGACCCGAGGTGCCCGACCAAGGGTAGAATGAAAAGGCTTATAAATTCATTTACAACACTGGACGCAGTGGAGACAGGGGCAATTTGACCAAGGACCCAGGGAATTAGTCCAACTCCAATTGTGTGGCCATGGAACTATGCCATTGTTCCTTCCCCTGCTCCCAGCTGTGCTGATGTTTCACCACCACTGGAGACTGCTTACAGGAGGCAGTTGAGGGGGAAGACCTTCCAGTAACTGGAGAACATACATAGACTAACCACTGCATGAGCAAACCAACTTTTATGATGTTAACTTGGAGGCAGGACACCTGATATTAATGCTCAAGACTGGATCACCTAGTGGTGGTCTCATCAATTCCCACCCAAGGCTGGCCATTGGGTGAAAACCAATCAGGAGGGTCTTTCTTGCTTGGTTGTGGACATCATCCATCTACCAACCCTCATTCAGGGCTGGGGGTTTGAACCCCAGCACTTCACATGATTACAAGTCCTTATCAAAACAGAGGTCTAACATTCTGGTATGGAAGTGCAAAAGTCTTAGTATTAGACTATAGGTTTTTAACAACCAAGACACATGTAGCTAAAGCTATATATATATGTCTTATCTATATTATGTGTCTTTATATATAAATATACACAGATATACTTAAATTTAAATAAACATATATGAAGTAGGTATACACAATATAAATACACTTCATCCTATAAAAAAGGGCTGTATTGTCTAAAATGTCTCATTTGAGTTATGTCTTATGGAATGGGTATGTTGCCACACAAATTTTTAACTAGGATAATTTATAAAGTTGATTTATGTATTACCTTAATATTGAAATATTCTTTTGAGTTTTGCTTTTAAAGCATCTTCTGAAAACCCTCATATGTTCAGCTGGTTTTTGAGATATATGAATGATTTAAACAAGTAGTGTTTCATTATTGAAAATGTTGGTAATTCATGGCCCTTAGCAGAGCACACGCAATCATCTTGGAAAACCTAAGCTGTTCTCATTATTGTTCATCACCTATGGAAGATTATAAATTAAACAAAATATACAGGTGACAAAACAGTAGCATGAAGGACTCTGGAGATGTCTTTTATGTTTCATGAATGTTTCAATGTTTCTCCAACTCCAGATAAGCTAAGTATCAAAATTAAATTAACTCTGAGTTTTACTATGAAAAAAGCTGAGAAAAAAAACCCTAATCTGATTGATTTCAAGGTCAAATCCTCAGGTAGCATAAAGTAGAATAGTTTTATTGACCAAAACAGTTTTTAATAAGTTTTTTTAATTAGTGTTTCATTTATAACAAACTGCTCCATAATCTTGATTAAAGGGAAATATATAAATTTAAATAGTTTAGCAAGATTTAGGTGTCTCACAAATGCTTCTGAAAGGATTGTATTTTATTATTGTTGTGAGATAAGTTTTATAAACAAATTCTGTCTTTGCGAACAAAAATGAGAAAAACCCCTTTTTTCTTTATAACTAGGCTTCTTATAATCACAAATATTACCTAAAGGGATGGTGGCAAAATACCTTTCTTCATCTCTCAGGCAGCTTGTCTATTTATCCCAGCAACAACCCAAAAGTTCATTTCTGATTTCATAGAATCACAGAGTCAAATGATTGAGTCTGGAAGATCATCTTGCCCACCTCACCCAAGCAACAAGAATACTTAAACTAGTTGCCCTGGACCATACTGAGACAGCTTTTGAATATCTCCAAGGATCAAGACTTCACATCTCTGGGCAATCTATGCACAGAGGACGAACCTCCTGTGTTTCAGTTATGCCCATTGCCTCTGGCCTTGTCATTGGGCACTACTGGAAAGAGTCTGGCTCTCTCTTCTTTGTACCTTCCCTTCCATACTCGTATACATGGATGAGATGCCCCTGAGCTTTATCTTCTCCAGGCTGAACAGCCCCTATCATCAAAATTTCAGGGTGTAATAATTATTTGCTATATACCTTTATGCTATATTCTAGTTTATTTTTTCTCATCTCATATTTGATTAGCTGAGCATGACAGTCACAAATACAAGACATCTTATCATCACACTTGTTATCAAACTGTCTTAAAAAATAATTTTACCTGTTTTAAGAAGTCTTAGACTTATAAAGAGAAAACAAATTTGCCCAAAAGATCAAATCAAGGCTGACTAGAAAAAGTTTAAATATTAAACACATTGAAAACATTAAGTTTTCTCAGCTCAGAACTTAAGCTGAAAACAAAATACTTTGTTTTAACAGTATTTGGAGGCAATAAGACATAATTTGGGAGAAATTTGTGTAGGTTTGTCATTTGCAGACTAATGAGCTGAAGCTTGCAGCCTCCAGATGTACTTTTCAAGGATGAGAAAAAATATTACAATGCCAGTGCAACAATTTAGTAGTTTGGAGGTATATGACCTGGGAAAAATATCTGTGACTGGTTTCAACTGCATTTCTTCAATGTCATTACAATAATCACTGGTAAAATAGTAGTGGCAAGTGGTGGTGGTTATTGGAAGTGGCGTGGAGGGACACTGTTGCTTATAGACCAGTAGGAAGATGTTGCCTTTGGTCTTCAGTACAGAACCAGAAGAGGTATTTTCTCAATATTAATAAAGTTATGATTTTGAAATTATTCTAATAAGACCAGTTTCAACAATAACCATCTTGGGGGGCAGAAAACCAATTTTTAAAATGTCTCACTGTATTAAGAAGACAATTTTGACAACATCACTAAAACCAAGTTAAAGACCTGCTGATGGACTTCTATTTTTAGAAGAAAAGACTAAAAAAACTCCAAACACACACATGCTCTATGGTGAGATCCTTCAATTTCCAAATTGAAAAGCAGACCTTCAAATATGATCTCTTTTTCACTTAACATATATATTTCTGGATTTCGTTTTCATACGGTGCCTTTGGAAATACTAGTAGTAACTGATGATGAAACTTAAATACAGAGGATAAAGAATAATTGACAATGTATAAAGTAAACAGATATATTCATTTCCTTTGAGGAATCTGCTGGTGCTATGAATACTGATACATCTTTTGACACTGAAAGTGGTGAGTGAGGTGTAATTTCAGATCAAGACAACAGACTACAGGGTCAAAAACTATCCATTCAGGATAATCCCATGTCACCACATAGACTTTAAGAATCTTGATTTAGGAAATCAGTAGCAAGAGTAGTGTTTTGTTTTTTTTTTTTTTATCATTTGTGTGCTCATTTTCTTTCTAAATTTACATCTGAGAGAGGTAACAGTTATAATTTAACTAGGGACAAAAGGTAACAGAATAAAATAGGAAAGCCAAGCTAGAGCTCTTGAATTGCCTCTGGATCCCCAGCCTTTCAAGTGAGACTTTGAGTAGACACACATACTAAACACAGTCCATTCAAGTGTCTCCAGTGGACTTGATCAAGGTCCCAGCCTCAGCCACAGGGACCAGCGTGATTTACTGTCAGACTGAGTATCTCTGCTGTGCCCTGCTATTGAGAGAGAAAGGTTTAGTAGATTGTCCTGAGGGCAGAAGAAAGAAATCACAAAGAGAAGGATACTCTGAACAACTCTAATAAGGACGGTCAGTCACATTCACACTCTCTGTAACTTTCTGTGAAGCTTCCCCAAGAATTACCAGCTGTTGCCTCTATCACTTATCTTGTGATATACTTAGTCCTCTAGGACCCTGAGCTATTCCTACCTTGGTCAAAGTTTTTTAAAATAAAAAGTCCAACAAATTCATAAAAAAAATCCCTTATCATGAAAGCTATTAGTCTCCAAAATATCTGTTATGGTGCAATACCTGCTATAGCTTTCTTTCTGAAAATAGAGATCAGGTCCTCAGCATCTTCTTTGTAACCAAGGGGCTCCGATGAGTTGTGTTCTCCATCAGGGAGATATCAACTTTCACACCAAACTGAGCATAGAGAGAGAAGAAAACAAAAGACATCCATAGCTATGCAACTATTGCAGAATTGCTCACTGAGTTGGAGAAATATATCTCCCAGATGAAAAAGGTTATTTTTTATCTGTAAGTAAATCTCAAAAAGGTGGCTAGAAAATCCACATTTATGTAACTAATCACAAGCAAATCATAAACCCCTAACACACAATAACTGCATTGTTGCATTCAATAACACCAGAAGAACTGTTAGCAAAATCTGCACAAGAGCTTCAGTAATCCAAGAACGTGGCCAGAAAAGGAAGGAAAGAAAATACCGCACATATTTCCCTATGGCCTCAAAATTCAGATTCTGAAACCAGATCACCAGCTATTGAACCACTCTGGTGCGTTATTCAACATCTATACATCATTTAGTCCTGACAACAAATGAAGCCAATTGAAATATCTTTGAAGTATATGTCCTTAAGTTACTGGAAAACAACTAACATGGTCTAAAACATGTGAAAATCCATCTGTAGAACAGTCTCAGGGAACAGGCAACATCAAAGAAGTTTTATTAAATACTTTGTCAGTATAAAAATAAAAATTAGGTTTAAAACCATGCTGAAATAATGAAGATTAAAACACTGCTTGATAACTGAAAGCAGCCAAGTCTTGCAACAAATGATCCTTGATACTGAGCAAGTGACTCAGCCCCAAACTGAAGACACAATAAAGGAGCAAAGATTTCTGTAACTATGGAAGTCTTGAACCAAACTGACTGAAAGTTTAAAATGGCAGCTGCAACCAGAGTATTTAATTTTGCTCAGACCTTGGCTCTGTAGCTTGTTTGCTGAATCTACCAGTTAGAGTGCTAGCTGACACCAACCACTGTTTTAACCATGAAATTATTCTTATTAGATTTATTATCCTTATTAGTTATATTCTCCTTATTGCTCATGGCTGTGTTAAGAAACATCAAGACTAAGTCTTTGACCTCTTTGGATTTACTGTTGTTTGTAGCTAATTTCTTCTTTCTTTTGTAGCCTCCAGTTAAGAAAATCCTGTGGAGTTTGCCTTAGGACAGGAAGAATAAGTTTCCTTTTCGTCTTTAGAATGCAAACACGATCACCAGGTCATTTCTACAGGTAAACAGACTTACAGTCAAGAGACTGAAATAAAAGTTTTGGTGATTTCTAGGGAAATCAGAATGTAACCTAAGACTACGCTCTTTCCATTAGATTTCTATCTTGCTGTAAGTAGTTTGCCATTAAAAAATAAAATAACAGAGGTTTGAACGGTTTGTTAGTAATCAGATCTTTAATATTAGCCTCTTTCAGGATCAAGTTCAAAAAGCCCTTTTTCTACCAGTCTCAGTGGATGTTGGTGTATCAGAAATAGGTCTGGGCAAACATTAAATAAAAATTCATTACAAATGAACAAATTGGAAAAGTAACACTTATGCCAGTATAAAATGAACCCCTATAAAATTTTCAGGGGGAAAAAAAAAAAGTAAAAATAAAGGAAGAGTTGTATTTAGGAATATTTTTTTTTCTGCCAAAATTTTGTCCTGAAACCAATTTTAACCTATTTTGAAAGCTCTGTAGAGTACAAACATTATAAGGGCTTCGAGGTGTATTCACCTCAGATGTCTTTATTGATATTTCAGTCATTCAGACAACAGACAGAGCTTTTTCTGTCTCAAACTTTTAACTGGAACCAGTCCCACCCACCAGGCACCATGACAATCAGGAATATTTCACCTCTCACCCACATCCAGCTCAAACCAAAAACAGACTACATCTCTTGTGGTAATACTATTGTATCCAACATTACCTATCTACAGCAAACTAAATGTCTTCCAGCAGTAAAAAATATAGAAATATGCATGTTGTGGGTAGAAGGGATAGATTAGATGGTATTTTGATTTTAATTCTCATGTATAACCTTAATCCTCTAACTCACTTGAGAATTCCTGCTTACTAATTCCTACTGGTTCTTTAATGACATTGCTCCAGGGAAATTTGTTAATTGTGTTCAATAGAACCATCTGTTGGCAAAAACAGAGAACAGATTTATCAAACAAAAAATTTATATATAAAAGAATTTATCAGCTTGGAAAATACAATTCAGAAAATTTTGCAACTTTTTAGTCTGTTTTCTGTCATATTCTGTTTCCCTGGCTTAAGTAAATAGATCTTATCTAAACCTCCCCTACTGTTGAATCTAAACCCAGTGCAATGGAAAGTCACTGCTTGATCCATTTAGCACCTTTGACTAGACTATGCAGGCTGCTTAAATTTTCTCCCTTGGCTTAACCAGCATCACATGCTGAAGTGTCCTTAGAATTTGAGTTTTGCTCTACACTAACATTAAATTAATTCTTGTAATTTTTATAAGAAAACCATTTTTAATAAAAAAGTCCCATAATTCTGACATCAGAAGTTTAAGCTTTTTTATTTTCCTTAGTTTTCTGATTTTTATGCATGTAATCTATTTCATGTTCCTCAGTAAATGTTAACATTTGCCTGCTAACATATTTCTAAGTGTAGGAGTACTTTTTCTCTTAAAATCACTTTTATAGTCACAGAATTCAAGTGTTATTTCACAGTTAACTAAGGAGGTTCCTCCATTACTGAGCTCCTCTACAACACTTCTGCCTGAGATATATTTCACAGAAGTATGATAGAGATGACTTGAGTTTTCCAGACAATAGGAAATCCAAAATTAATTGAAATACCACTCTAAGTTTTTATCTTCTCTTCCCACTTGAGTAAGGAGAGTCAAGAAAAATCTGTTACTGATATTTTGAAATAAACTTCAGATTTCACATTTGGAAATAAGGTGTTTGCTTATTTGCATAAATGAACCATTCTTGTAATCTGAGGTCAAGTTTGCCATCGACTTATTTGCATTTTTGGCTAATGAACAATTTATTTTATCCATGTGCCACTTCATTATGACATCACAGCACTCTATTATTATTACTATGTACACAGAAAAAAATAAGAACCACAACAATGAGGAAAGCCAGTTCACTTGCAGAAACTTCTGCCATGCAATGACACTCTTCTGTTTTAAAGATAATTTATGATAATGACCTTCTAGTCCTTCTAGCATGGAATTTCTGTAATATCCATAATGTTACATATTTTGTTTCCAAATATTAGCTAACATGACAGAATTATTTGCAAGTTTCAGCTCATATTTTCCATCAAAAGTCAACATTTTTCTTCTCTACACTGATATGTTGCAAAATTCAAGATTAAAAAAGAAGTCTAGATTGATGAAGAAAAATATCTTAGCCTTCCATTAAACTCAAGGTTATTTTAGTGACTTTAATTTCCATTTCTCCCCTCCCAGTTATTATGTATTATTTAACATATTACATGTATTATACCACTATTAAGAGTGTAGGTATAGTTAAACATTTTTTTGGTACATATATATTCCTTTGTGGGTTTTCTTCCTAAACAGGTGCCAGTCCTGCAGACAGAATACACACATCCATGCACACGCACTCTTGATTTGATTAGTGTTGCTAGCCTCCAGCTATTCATATTCCAAGTACCTATTGGCTTTCTCAGACTGAGGATATTAAGAAACAAATACATTTATATATGATTAGATTTTTTAAAAATAGATTCCACCATAAAGAAATGTAAAAGGAGCTTTTTTTTTTCCTGTGAAGGAGAGAAGTCTGATTCTGTTAAAAGTTTAGAATGGAAACTCTTTCCAATAAAAGTACAAGCCAGACTGAATAAATCAATGAGTCTTCACATTTTTGCTTTGCATTTAATTCATTCCTCCTGTATTTGTATGATAAAGACCACTTATTGAGCATCAGTACCCAAATTATACCAGTTTTGATGTTGAATTCTAAGACTGTCATCTAGTAAGGAATAAACAAAGAGTATCTGTGAGCAGCTGACCAGTAAATTGGACTTCATCACAAATTCAATACCATCCAGCAAAGCACTGGGATATTGCTGGCTTCAATTTACGAGAAAGGATTTTCACAGACAGCGTGCCAATCATCCAAGAGGATGGTTGAAAATAACTGTTGGATTGGCATATTAATGATCACAGGAGACCAATGTAAATGTCATGAACTATTGGGAGAGAATAAACTGAGCACTAATACCAGACCTCATCTGTTCCCAGTATGCACAGATAAAAATTTTATCACAACAAACAGCATGGCAGTTTGCATGAATTATTAAATCATATGCATACAAGAGGGTTTGCAATTAAACAGAAAGACTTACTGAGGATTATCATAACTGACAATGTCTAGAACCCACAAAGTCCAGCTATAAGTCAAGAGACTAACGTGTATGATTGCTTTTAATTTGTAGGACAATTTATGAGTTATTAATTTATAACACTTTTAGATGTTGCCACAGGGGAGTAGAATGTACAATTAGTCTTTCCGCATGCATATGTCAAACATGAATAATAAATATTGAACATATAGCATTATTTATATGCAATCACTTTTATCTGTCATAATAGGAAAAACTTCATTACAATAAGCTGTTTAATGCAGAAATTCAGTTTAAATTGGCTATGCTGTCCTTTATGCATTATTATGTATGAGCCCTTCTAATATGCCTTCTGATTTACATTTTTAGCAAAAGAATCACATGCTTGCAACTCCCAAGGGCTTATTTTGTATTTCAGTGATGAACAATTCAGCCTTAAGGTATTTAATTCCTATTATAAGGCCTGTGACATTTAGAATGATACTGGAGGTTCCTGTTCAGCCAATGATGTACACAAAGTCTTGCAGTGTGTTAATGTGTGCAGGTCAGTAGCTCTCCTTTTTTACAGCCATCTACCCATAGGGAAACTCAAGAACGTAGTTTATAGAAACAAGCAGAAATATTCAACTACCTACTTTTGTAATCTGAGATATAGGGAGGTGTCATACACCTTTAAGGTAACAGTTCTTTACATCTTATTTACTATAACTGAGTAAGCTGCATCATTCTGCTCCTGTGTCTTGGTTTGGGGCAATGCTGAAGCTGTTTAAGTAACTGACTGTCATTATTGTCACTTAACAAAAAGAGTAAGTGGATGGTTTCTGGGATGCAATCACTAAGGAACCTAGCTCTGATATCCCCAGCATGAAACTCCCACAGCAGAAAGTTCTGCACCTCTTTCTGAATTGCCCCAAACCCACTACTTAAAATGTGATATACGGTTCCAGGATCCCAATTAGACCCTGATCTAAAGTAAACACAGCCCTTTAAGGACTGGAGAACTTCTGTAGCATGTGGCATAACCACACATATGGGAATTTAATCTTTTTATTTTGAGATATTTATATAAGTAAACGTAAAGATATTCCAGCAATCAGTTCTGTATTTTTGTCTACCTCTATACAAAAATTGTATTGTGCTCTTTCGCTTTAAAAACTACTGACTACTGTATTTTATGGATATTCTGCATTACTTTAACTTGAGGAGTTCTACAGTTATTAACTTTATATATAACACAAAATTAGTCACTTTTTTTTTATGTTCTTTAGTGCTGTAAGCAACCATGAATTCCATTTTTAAAGCAATTTTTTTTTTCAGTTTCACAAAGTGCTTTCCTATCCCAGTTGTATAAGTCTTTAGACTAGTACAATATTAGAAGTCTTAATGTCCCTTAAAAAGTCCTAAAGAATTCAGAATCAAGCTTTCCAATAGATGACTAAGTTTCTATCTGATACCAGATAGCATTTAAATAGGAAATCATACATGAGATTAATCTGACTGCACCTAAACTAAGATTATCCCTAATAATATACAGAAATAAAAAAATGTTCTTGAGTATATTTGAGCTTTTTTATACTCATTATAGACAAGAGATGGCCATGTTATACTAAGGAAATTTTACCTTTGGCTCTGATGCTTATGGATGCTATGGAAAAATCTCATTTCACCTGTCTGTACAATGACTTCTCTTTCTCCTGTTCTGTCATATCTCTTTAGCTCAGATTTAACTCTGAACTGTCTCTCGTTCTTAGGTTTTCAGGAGCTTAGCCTAAGGAAGCTTAAGATTTTCAGACATCTTAAGTGCAATTAGAATTGAACAGCAGTACATTTGCACCTAACATTCGCAACCTCAAAACTGGAAGTGCTTCAGTAATAAGATAATATGAATTGTTTCGAGTATTTTGTCTATTTGACAAAATCTCCATTTATACAAAGAGCAAAGCTGATGATCTGTCAATTTTCAGTATTACATTGACATACAAGTTGGTGTCATTTTTTATTTTCTATTTTTTATTTACACCACAAAATTTATGATTAAAGGCTATATTTGAAGTCAAGAATAGATTATTTTAGCAATAATCTATTTCAGTATAGTCACTATTAAACCGTATACCATTCCCTTACAAGGAGTAAATCAACTATATATAACTTAACATCTATTAACATATTCTTTACAAAATAAAGGTACTTCAGTCCCATATATTTTGCAGTGTTAAGGGGTTAATTGTGCTAGTACAATCAAATCAAGTATAATGGAATAAATGAAGGAGAAATCTTTGTCTTTTTGGGTTTATAGGATTTTACAGAACAAACAGTTTATGCTCCCAAATAAAACATCTGTCTCACTGTTCTGGCTTGGACTGGGATAGAGTTAATTTTCTTCACAGTAACTGGTGTGTGACTATGTTTTGGATTCACGCTGAAAAAAAAAGTGTTGATAACAGGGATACTTTAGTTACTGCTGAGCAGAGCTTACACAGAGTCAAGGCCTTTCTGCTCCACACCCCACCCCACCAATGAGTAGGTTAAGGGTGCACAAGAAGCTAAGAGGGGACACAGCTGGGACAGTTGAACTCAACTGACCAAAGGGATATTCCAGACCACACACCATCATGGTTCGCATACAAAAATAGAGGAAGAAGGAAGGTGATATTAAGGTGTTTATCTTCCCAAGGAGCCATTATATATAATGACCAGCATTCCTGGAGATAGCTTAAAACCTGCTTGACAACAGGAACTGTTTTGCTTTGCTTGTGTGCAGCTTTTTCTTTACCAATTAAACGATATTTATCTCAATTTGTGAGTTTTCTCACTTTTATCATTCTGATTCTCTGCCCCATCCCACCAGGTGCAAGTGAGTGAGTGGCTATGGGGCATAGTTGCCAGCTGGGTTTCAACCATAACACACAAAAGCAATAAAAAAAGTCTATATGAAAGTTAAAAGATAAATATTAGTTGAATAAGGAAAAAAGATGCTTAGGCATAGAGGCAGACAATTTAAAACGATATTATGGGCTTTCTTACATATTTTGAGACATTTTCCCATAACTTTTATTTTATAATAAAGTCAGGTTTGTTTTAATTATATGCACACTTATTTGGAACCTGACTTTGATGTGACTCATCAGAAAGTTTTCTGATTAGCATCCTTGACTTGCCTAAGCAGCACCCACTAACATCAAACTTACTAAAATGAAACTTAACATCATGTAACTGTAAACAAAGAATACTCAATACAAGTGTTTAAATATAATACAATCTTAAAACAAAACAAAACTCTTTCTTTTGTTGACCACTGGCCCAATACAGAATGATATTATCATTAACAGGCAGAGCAGCAGCCAAACTCCTCCCTCCACCCCCACATCACACCCCAGAGATCCAAAGTGCCAGATAGACAGAGGAGGAACAAGTCAATGCACTCACCCACCACAGGAGACATGGAGAAGGCAGCAGCCAGGTGAGGAGCCAAGCCATGGGAGATGGGAGCAGCCAGGCCATGAGCCAGTGATAGAGCAGGGACTCAGAGACAGCTTCATGTGCTGGCCCTGCCATCCTGGGAACTCCACTTGCCATGAAGAATCAGGGAGCCCTTACAATACCCAGAATCCTCACACAACCTAGCCAAACCTCCCAACCCCACTGCAAGCAGAGTCAGCTCTTATAGAGGTGGCTTCTTGCCCCAGCTCCAAGTTCATGTGGCAGGTGGGGGCACCTGGTGGTGATCTCCTCATCATTTCCCACCTAAGGCTGGCCAGACCCTGGGTGAAAACCTATCAGGAGGGGCTTTCTTGCCTGGTTGTGGACATCATCCAAATGACAACCCTCACCCAGGGCTTTGGGTTTAAACCCCAGCACCTCACAGTTCTTCAGAGAAACCATGCACAATAGGTATTGGCTTATTTCTTGGGCATCGGTTCTTCATTACTTTATAATAAAAGTATCTGTGTCATGGTTTTCATGCTTTACCATACCAACTTCCCTAAAACAAATAAAGAGAGTTCTATTCCCTATCATTGGATGTCTATAGTTAGTCATGTTCTTTCATGAAGTTATGACATAGGTACAAACTATGTCTCACATATTCATTTTTTATTCATTTTTTCTTCTTTTTGATTTGATAATGCAAAGGGAGTGACGTTAGCTTAAACAGGGAGTGGACTTGCACTTCAGTACCACAGCATGTGTTAACGTCAGAGGGTGTGTATCTGAAAGAGTCCTGGAACTTGGCTGTTGAGTGTCTTTTCATGTGTGAAACAGTACCTCAATGTGAAACATTCAAACAATCCAACTAATGATGACTGCAGGTTAGACTCATCTCACCTAAGTTCCACGTAACAGAAAATTACTGATTGTTAAAAGACAGTGATGGAGAATTATTTTGGGCAACAGCTGTTAGAAGAGTCTTGCATGGAGCAGTTGAAATGAAAGGTCAGATCCACAGACACTGAACTTGCTACTGTGCTGATGAATCTGTGCAGTGACTAGGCTCATAGGAACAAACCCTTCCTGATACAGGAAACCACCACCACACAAGAGGGAGAGACAGTAAAATTATTGATATGGCCATACCCATTAAGCTTTTCAAAATGTTATTGATGAGGAGAGAAGAAACACACACTCCAAAATAAGCTCCATTTCTTTGCCCTCTCTTGTACTCAAAGCCAGGAGAGCAGGTTTTGAAGAGTCACACAGGGGCTACTAAGAAGCTGTATTTCCCACCAATCCATCATAAGATACCCTGAGGCAGCTTTCTGAGGTCAAATGAAATCAGGATTCCTTTTTGCAAGCATCCACAGTACAGTTCTGCATCCCACATATTTTAAAATGTAAGATAATCTCCTTTTGTCTCATGAAAGGAACATGACCAGCTCTGTTTCCTGTCTCTTGATTTCCTTTAATTCGTAAGGCAAGATTTCAATATCATAAAAGGAATTTATTCTTTTATACAGGTTGGAAAACCTCCTGTGTGCACTGCCTGTAGGCTAAGCTCAAGTTAATGGTTATGTTCTCTCTGTTGTGGATAATAGGCACAAAGCAAAAAAAGGTAGAAGATGGAAGAAGATGAGAATTAGATACTTAGCTTGTAGTAGTTAGATCCTACTTACTTGTGTGGGAGATAAATTATATAGCTCAGAATAACATTTTGGATGGAAAACTTCATAACTGCCAGGATGTAGATCTTGTGGATTTTGGAGACATAACTACAGCATGGGCCTCCCATTTTTCACAGGCAGCTGCTTTAGGAAATCTTGCAATTAACTGCAGGTAAAATTACCAAAAGGAGATATGACTTAAGAGGAAATAAAGCAGAATTATAGAGTCTCAGACAGGATTATAAACTGCATATTGATGTATATCATGCTCTTCATTTATAGGTCCATTATTGTGGGAAACAAAGAATTTCAAACTTCAACACCTGCAAAATAAAATAAATGTTTTCCTTTTTTCTCAGTTACTTCTTTCTTCCATCTGCTATAACTCCTCAAATATTTCTTTAATTTTCCTCATCAAGTGAATTTTTCATAAGCCAGCCACTTGATAAATGTCAGAATGTGTCTGGAGCCAGCTATTACAGCTGAATTTCTCGAAGAAAATATCACACCTCTTTCAATTTCCTTCTTTCAGCCAGGTTTTTCTATACCAACTTTATTCAGCATTTCTGAAAATAAATGGCTTCTTAAGTTCCTATGTACGAGTCTCTAAAGCCTAATTTCAGCCACCATGCTGCAACAAATTGAGGCTCTTCCTCAGAGTTCTGATGCCTTTTCAAAAATTATTTTGTTGTTTGTTTTTTTTTTTTTTTGGTTGGTTGGTTGTGTTTTGTTGGGTTTGGTTTTTTGTTTGTTTGTTTTGTTGTCTGTTGGTTTTTTTTTTTTATTTGTTGGTTGTTTTTTTTCTAATGGGTCTTTTTTAATCATGAAAGTAAAAAAAAAAACCAAACCCTTAAGTCTGTATTTGAACTTTAACTCTTCTTTGAACTTAACTCTCTCACCAATTAAAAAGATCTTCACTGTTGCATCACCATATATAGCAGCTCTAGAAAAAGTACCACATACTCAGAAGTTATAGTCATAAAAAATGTAACAGTCTAGATGCTCTGGTATCTGCCAGCTGAGTAAACTTAAAAGCCTCTAAAATGCAATTGTTTAGAAGACTAATCATTGGATTAAGATAAAAGGATTTTCTTTTTTCCTGTGTGTGCATGAACATGTACTGAAAATGTTCTAAAACTTGGTCATGTTTTCCTTTTCTTCTTCAGTTTTCTTTGCTTCAGGCATCCCCACAAGCAATCAAAAGATTAGTTGGAGAAACACTGTTACACCCTCCCAATCTAGGCAGGGTTAGTGTGGTGGCAAGCTATGCTGTAAACAGACAGTGGTTTCTGCTTTCTACCTTTTTGAGACCACATGACAGCTCAATCTCTAACACAGCAAGTCATGTTCCAATGAAATTCAGGCTTAAAGGCATTAAAAATACCCTCATTTGACTTACCATACAAAGTGTACTTGTGTGTGTGTGTGTATATATATATATACACACATACAATTTTGCATTTATAGAAGAAACTACAGCCATTCAAATAAAGGTATGGGAAAAGAAAAAGAAAAAAAAATAAAAAAGTTTAGAACCCATCTTTCCAAATGACAAAGCCTTAGCCAGTTTTGAACGATGGGATTCTGTGCAGCCAAACAGCATATACTGCAATCAGGGAAGAAAGGGAATTAGATCCTTCCTGTAAACTGGGAAACTGCATCCAGAAAAATACAGTTTATGCTAGGGAAGAAATCCAAAATGAGCCTTCAGTGGAACGCTCTGTCTAGACCAGTGGTTATACTGAGCAGGCGTAGAATACTTGTGTTTCATTTTCAATATTGTGTTAGTGAGATTATTTTTAAAAATTCTTGACTTTCATTTTGCTTTCTGTAGTTATGGGTCATCTGCTAAGGGCTGACACCAACTCATCATCAACTCTGCTTCAAAAGATATGTTACACCAATCAAGGGGTGATCCAAAAAGACTTACGTGAATTATACTGTCTCCGCCTACTCTCACTTCCCTCTAATTTTCACATACTGTTGCAGACTAGATTTTTCTGTTTTTTTCCTTTCTCCATTGTTATGAACTCAACGACTAGCCCTGAAATTACACGGTAATACTGTTTACATATTGATACATAAATGTTATTGTTATGGGGGGACAGTTTGTTCTAACACTAAAGAGTGGTCCAACAGATTTCAGAATTACAGTATAAATCTCTAGAAGCAGAACTGTATCAAATGCTAGGAGACAATGGTTGCCCAAGCAGGTCCATGGATATGGGCATACTGTGTTTAAGATCAACCAGTGCCAATTTCAAATATGATAAAGGTGTCTAACTTGTTTTCACCTTTCCTATGTAGAAATGATCAACAAGGTCATCAATCATTATCACCTCATGCCTGTTGTGATATTAAAGTTGATGGACTCTAGTTCAGCTTAGGTATTGAGGTAGATGAACTGGTGAGAGCATAGATAACTGGCTAAATTTTTGAAAACAGATTTAGATTGCAGGAGTTTTCAGTTTCACTGAGAAACAAGCTGTTCAATCATATTCTGAAGAGTTATTTAGACAAGAAACAATTATATGTCAAAAAAAATTCCAATTCATTCTTAACTTATTAATTTTACTGGTTATTTTCTATCATATACTAGCTTTCTTTTTAAAAACCACTGTCAATGTCTGTCGTTACAATATATCTTTTCTCTCTCTTAGTCTTACAATATCCTCAGAGAACAAAGTCCTGAAGGTGAAATAAAAGCTAAACCAATAACAAAAAAAAGCACCCCAAAATCTAGTAGGAACAAATAGAGCTCATTGTCACATGTTGATTGATGGGAAAGAAAATGAGCAAGCTTTTGTGGCCAGCAGATTGGATCCTATAGTCCAAGCTGTCAGTGAAAGACCACTAGTGTCACCCCAATTCAGTTACTTTCATTTATAGGTTCATCAACATCGATAGAGCTACAGCAGGAAAGGATCTTCAGGAGTGAATCAGAGAGGAAATTTGAATCAAAATGAGCCAGTCTTTGTTTTTATCATTAAAAATTCAAGATATTTTCTATTTTTTATTTTTAATAAAATGTTATCCTATATCATTTCAGAGGCTCAACAGGAAGACTACATTAAATAAAATACTTTATGCTAGAGAAAAAATGTTGTATATGTTAATAATCTTATTTGTAACTTCTGACATACCATTTCCTCTCAGCCATGGAAACATGAAGCTCTGGACTTGCCAGAAGTCGTCAGATCTTACCCAAATTTGGTGGAAGATGGCTAAACTCTGCATGTGCTAGAAGTGCCCTTAGAAACAGAGGTGCATGAGAAAAAGCAGCTCGTTTCTATTCACCCAAAGACCAACTAGCAGATTTTGGCAGAGTACCATGACAAAAAAAAGATATATAGACATTAAACACACTAAATTAGTCCTTATAAGTGAGATTTTCATTGAGTTTTGCAGTATATTTGAAAATATCTATGACATGAGCAGTCCTTAAAGCTATTAAGGCATTGCTACAGGTATAAGGATCTGGCTCAGTAACTGTAGTTCATGATGTCTACAGCTGTAGTTTTGAATTTATTTTTCTCTTTAAAGATTTTTTTTTTTCCAAAGTTATAAATAAAATTTACAATAATATTAAATACCTACACTAATTCTGTATCCATTTTTACAGGTTTAGATCTTTATGTAATTTTTTAAAAAATAGAGTTACAATTATTTATTCAACATCTGCTTTCTTTATAATTTTCTCTTAGGAACTGGAATAACAAGATTTTAAAATTACGGTACAGAAAAAAAATATACAAATAAGAACAACCCAAATTTTCAGCAAATGTCATTTTTCTCTTAAAAAATGGCAGATACTTTCAATTAGGTCTTTGAGGGTTTTTTTTGTTAAATAACAGAATTTTAATTCATGTGGAATAACATCTCTAAGAGTCCTGATACCTTAAATTATTCAAATACAACTCCTTCTGGTGTATCCTGAGGAACCTTTAATAAATATTAAGCTTGTGATGTTGAAGTTGGTATTCTACATGTCCTCTTGATGTGAGAATCAAAAAGAAATCCAATATTTGTCTCCTCTGACTTATTTGTTAGATCGTAGAGTTAGCTGCAAGCTTGAAAATATTTTTGATAACTTTAACCTGAACATTTCATGAGGATTGGAAAAAGTGAACTTGATTATACTGTAGTACAGCACAATAATGCTCTTAACATTTATGCTCTAATGCATTTTATGAATGCACCACAGGAATTACAATTTAAATTTTGGATACTATTTTCTCTTTAAAGCTAGTTAAAGTGAATAGTAGGAAAGAAAAAAGTCTCAGTGTAAGTGATCTGTAATTACAGCTGTTTTTCAAAGGATACTTCATAATACACAGGCTTTTAAAGCTTAGGTAGAGTTAGTATTTAACATACTGGTTATTCAGCTTTGAGTACATTTTTGGAGAAAATATGAGAAAATATGTCCATTAGAACCATTATTATAAGAGAGTAACTTCAAACACTAGTGAGAATTAAAATTCTAGTTGATGAAAGTAATCTGGAGGTAAAACACTTTTTACATTCAGAATTTAAAATTCTGATTTTGCATAACACCTGATAAAAGCAAAAAGGAGCAGAGTCTGAAAAAATTTATCCATATGTCTGGTCTGCATTGGGATATGCAAGTTTAATGTTTAATTTTGCTTCATAATGTACACAGAAACTATTCCCATCAGGGGAAGGTTTTGTATCCTCTTAAATGGAGTGGTTAATCTGGTTTAAAATACCATTTGTGATAGGTAAAATCACATCTAACAAATGTGATGAGAAGCATTAGACAATCCCAGAGAGCCAGAAAATTTCCCTCCCAAGAGATAAAATGGAAACTCCTATGGCCATCTTGGCAGAACTTTTCAGTGATTACTAATTTTCTGGAAGAATATATTTAAGCATAAAGAAAATGTCTATCATTCTTATCATTCTTGTCATTCCTGTCCTGTGAATAAGTAAAAACAAGAGCAACATTTAGGTTCTTTGAAGTATTCTTCATCAATTATTTTAAAAGGAGAAACTGTGGAACTGTTCCCCAAGAGGTTTCCTCTTTTTAGCTCTGTGGTTATTCTAAGAACATGAATTTTGCACCAGTGACGTATTACTTCAGTACTTCAGTGAATTAATTTTTTGCAAGATAAACCAAAGTCTTCAAAGAAAAGCCCAGTGAGATTATTTTTTTTTCCCATTAAAAATAGTACAATGATTATTTTCTGTTTCTGACAGGAAGAACAATTCTGTTTTGTTGAGTCAGTAAATTATTTCTTGATACAACGTTTGGGGAAGAAGACAAGTAACATGCTATTGTCTATCTCCAAGGTTCAAATTGTCATAATTGTCTCATACATTTGAGGGTTTTATTTTTTATATATTTTAAGTTAGATAAAAACCACTTTCATTTTTGTCATCTTTCTAATTTCACACAGAAAAGGAAGACATAATACAGATCTACTTTCTCATTATTCGACTCCAAAGGGATTTTTAGCAATTTCTGTTGCTTTTATTAGTTTTGTCTTTTCTGTTGTGCTTCATAAAAAGCATATGAAAAAAGATATTGTTATGACCACCTAAAATATTTAAATAACAACCATACAATATATCCATCTTCTTCTTCATACAGATTAAAATGGAAGAATGTCTTCTTTCTTTTTTTTTTCTTT
This sequence comes from Merops nubicus, assembly GCF_000691845.1. NCBI lineage: Eukaryota > Metazoa > Chordata > Aves > Coraciiformes > Meropidae > Merops > Merops nubicus. The sequence goes on from NW_008590110.1 coordinate 105,994, forward strand.
TAATCCAACCAAAACCAATAGGAGAATACTACTAAATCTATTTTCTGTTATAAAGTCTAGTCTATATTTACATATAATGAAAAGATAAAATACATTTGTTGGACAGCAGATGCTTCCATGACTGCACAACTGTGAGAACTCAGAATGCCTCCAGTGTAGAAGTCCAATATGAGTATATGCCCTCATGGCTTTAAAAAGATTAAGAACTTCGAATTTCCCAAAGAATCAGTCCTCAAAATACAAATCCCCTTCTTCCTGGACTGCTGTCCTTGAGACAGTAAGTGGTGGCTTTTATCTTCTTGATTTTTTTAAAGATATGCTAAACAAAGTTGTTCCTGGCATGCATCCTGTCTGCTGTTTTAATGGTCAGTCCCACCTTTGCTGTCACAAAGATAAAGTGCTGCTGCTTTCCTGTAAAAAGCTCAGAATGCACCTACAGGTCAAGAATCAGCTGAAGATTCTGGAGAGATCACATTCTACTTATTTATCTGCATAATTCTGCATGGTAATTAGCTATCTTAAAATGCAGTCTTATAATTTAAATAATTCTGATTTAAGCAGACTTTTTGCCTTAAAAAGGAGAGGGGAAAAAAGATGATTTAATTAAATTACATTGGGAATGAAGTTAAACAGAAGAAGGAATAACTTCATCTGTCATAAATTCAAAGCTCTTAGCTGAATATAGCATTCATGTCATTGTAAATTTTAATAACTAATATTCTGACATTTAAAAGGACATGAATTTCTATCTGTTTAATCCTGCTTATTACCATGTATTATGTGATCAATACTCTAAATGCGTCATTAGCCATCCTACAGTTAATGTAACTGCAAGCATTACTTTGGTCCAATACATGGATCTAAACCCAAAATATAAATTTACTTAGATAATTTTTTTTTCATTTTTAACTTTTATTTTTTACTTTAAGAATTGCATGGCTATATTTTCAGTGTTATTTGTGATGTAAAGAACACTAGCTGGTCTGTCTCTTCAATGTGTAATGTGTTAGTTTACATTTTTTTCTGCAGGTGAAAAATAGAAACAGAATTATATTTAATTTTAAAAATAGTTTATGTGAGAAAAAAATTTGGTTTTATTGGCCTAATGGGAGAGGAGAGGAGAGGAGAGGAGAGGAGAGGAGAGGAGAGGAGAGGAGAGGAGGAAAAAAGGAAAAAAGAAAAAAAGAAAAAAAAGAAAAAGAAAAAGAAAAAAGAAAAAAGGAAAAAAAAGAAAAAAAATGAAAAAAAGGAAAAAAGGGGGAAAAGCGGGGGAAAAAAAGGAAAAAAGAGGAGAAGGAAAACTATTAGAGTTCAATACTGTTAGTGGCTAGTAATAGCCCTGGGAGGCAATCATTCAAAACCTTCTGAAGCTTCTCGTGCCTAAGAGTATTGTTATTGACATTATTAATATTGGTAGCAAGTGAAATGTTCCTTAGTCATTTGATGTCTGAGTGTAAAAGCTTTTTCCCATTATGGTTATTGTTCTCATCATGTGCTGCTTCAGCATGAACAAGTGGTATCTCTGTCATCACTAATGGCCCATTATTAATATATGTCCGCAATCATTGATAGATTAAGCTGAATAATTGCCATGCTCTACTTTAGATTTCTCTGCAGTCTCTGGGACTGTGATTTTATGGCACTGCTTACATAGGGTTGCATCGATAGGAAGAACTCTTTTGGAAAGCTTGCAGCACAGGAGCCTGTTACTCTTAGTGTCTGCGTTTGCAGTGCCTTGATATTTGTTCTGAGGAGTCATTCAAGTCCTCTGGGACAGGGAGTTTTCAGGTGGCTCCTGTATTGTTAAATAAGCCTTATAAAGAGCTGCACTGCATTGCACTACAGAGCATTTTGAACCTTTCCTACCTTGCCATGTGACTGTCCAGCAGCTAATGTCTGACACTGAACTGGTATACACACCACATGGATCACATGGGCAGTTTCAAAAGCAAGGCACAGATAAACTGAAACTAGTTCTCTATTAAATACTGGTGCTGCTTAAAAGACATTAGCATGATCTAGGGCCACTGCCAGGCTTGATTCATCATCTAGTTTGAGCCAGACAAATCATTTCCAGGTAGATGAATCACAATCTTGCAGAAACTGCTCGTCTGCAAAGAAGAATGACAAGAGATGTCTCAGCTGCTTCTTTCTTCTTTTAATGCTAAATAGTACAAAATGTTTTGATGAAAGATCTCCATTGATCCTTTTTAGTTTCATGGCCTGGATTTGAGGTTCTAAGTCTCCAGCTATGTCCTCTCTAACTGTTTTTCTATATTCCATTGACTTCTGCCCCTTCTGGACTCCGCATGTTAAAACATATGATCAGATATTATATCAGAACAAATTATGAGACTCAATATATTAGAGACATATGCTGAGGTGTTTAGGGAAGGCCTAGCTCAGAAATATATTTTCTCACAATATTTACATATGTGTCTTCAGCTTAGCAAATGAAACCAGGACCAAGAAAGCTTTGGTGATTTCAGTCATAGCAAGCTGTCATATCAATGCAGCTAGCAGGCTGCAAGCATGTCCATCTTCTCAGAGGCCCCAAGTCCATAGTCTAATCAGCAGAATTTTGAAAGCCACCTTGTGCCTAACTCTTTTCAGGGGAGTTCTCCTTAGATATTGTCTGCAAAAGCATGGGGTCTTATTTATGTAGAGTATACCTGGAGTCTTACCATCACCATCAACCCATCTACTGGCAAACACTGTTGCTACACAACCATTTTGGGATGTTGGTAGGATAAAGGATAAACATGTATTATGGTTTGTGCTTCCAGTCACTGATGGAGAGCTGAAGTTAGGAAGTCTGATAAGATTTATTCACAGAAAAAAACAAATAAAGGAATGAGAGCCCAGGTAGGGGATGATTTGAGGAAGGACTCCAACCATGTGAGAAAACAGGACTTCGAAGGTCAGGAAAGGAAGAAAGTCATGTCAGCATGTACCTGAAAAACTTGTAGCCCAGAGTTCCAGCAAACTGGAGACTAGGACCACTTCCAGTACACACTCTATCAGAATGAGACATAACAGACGACAGGTTTTTTTTTATTTCTGGAATAAATCAAATAGTGACTGCATCCCAGAAGCAGCATATTGAATGCGAGACACAGAAAGGCGATCTGTGTGACTTCTTGGTATAATTTGCTGATGTAGATGAGATCTTGATGGGCTTGTGGGATGAAAGTGGAAAGGAGATGGGTCCAGTGGAGATATTTAAACCCCAAAACTTTCAAAACTATTTTGGAGCAAATACGTTCCGGCCTTTATGTCCTGGATAAACTGAGATCTTCTGAATAAAAAGATAACATCTGTATTTACTAATATTTGGCAGAGAACTTGTGTCATATGCATAGCTATGCAGCTCAGATTACACTTCTGGTTTTGAATCTTATTTCATAACTTTTAAGCGTTCTTTGCATAGCTTGATGCAGCACAAAAGTAAATTCCTTTTGAAAATACTTCAGAAAAATAAAAACAAGAAGAAAAAGCACAGATGTACAAACACCTGGCTCCTTTTAGAGTTTTCAATATTAACATAAAAATAGGAGCTACACCTATATTGCTGTTCAGCTGCTCAAATTTAATTGGTTTTGGTTGGGTTTTTTTTATCCCTCTCACAGAGATACAGAGCAAAAAGGTCAGAATACTGAATTAGTATAGCACTGAACAAATAATGAGTTTGCTCTAGTTTCAATAAATATTGAGTTATAAGCAACTTGAAGAGTTCCTCTTAAAGAATGAATGACCCTAAACCATCATGAGTTACCTTAAGTTGGCTTACTTTTCAAGAGAAAACCAAGCCACAAGCCCCAGATAGCATGCTCCAACTATAGATGACAATATATATGGGACAACTAACATCAGCAGAGAATGTTAGAGTACCAAAATCAGGACACAATACCCTGTAGCCAAGTACAGCCTTGTGACAGCAGCAAGCATCCAAGAGTCTACAAAGAGCTATACCAACTGCTGAGAAGCCTCGGACAAACGGAAAATGAAGTTAAGAAAAAGACATCTGAAATGGCATTTATCACTGCCAGGCAGACAACATCTCACTGCTGGGGCTAGAAACAAGGAGCAGCCAGGCCCAGAACAGACACAGGCCATTTCAGATGCTTTATAAACAGGCAACACAGCAAGGGTACCAAAATCTGTATCTCCATATCTATCCCTGCAGCAGGCCTGACATCCAGCAGTCCACAGTAATTTTTCAGTGCTTTGTGTCCCTTCTTCTCCTGTGTTTCTTTTATTTTCTTATCTTTTTGCCTCCACTGGACTTTCCTAGCATTTTACTAACCCAAAAAATAACTGCACGCACTAAATAGAACAAATTTAATTTACCAGATGATTCAATTGTGCAAAAGTCCAGTAAGAATCTTGATGAAACTCCAAGCCAAGAGCTCTGTATTTCTTGACTGAGTTTTGCTCAAGAAATTTCATTTTGTATACTAATAGGCAAGAGGATCTAGTATGGAATTCTTAGACATATTTTTTCAAAGTTTCTTTTATAAATGGGTGGATTTTTCATGGGTTCTAACTTCCTTAGACAAGTACAGAGTTTTTTTCATTGCATTATAAGAAATAACTCTGTGGGAGTTCATGTGGTGGCTTGATGCTGAGCTTCACAATAAAATGAAGTTTGCAATATGTTGTTGCAAGAACCTACCCTCATTTTTGTCTAATGCCTTTTTTAATGTTTGTGCAAAGCATTCTGCTAATCTGTTTTGAATTGGGCAATAACTATCTGATCTAGTGCATTTTCTCACTTTTTTCTTCAGGAAAATAGGAAATTCTGCAGGAAAATATGAAAACTCTTTATCTAAAACAATCTCTCCGGGCAAGCCATATGGGAAAAAGCAAAATCACAATATGCCTCAGTAGCTTTAACAGAAGTGTTTATCATATGTGCCACTTCTGGCCTCCTACAATAAACACAGTCTATAATTAAGTGCATTTATTTATTTTTCTCTGCTGATTCAAGATGTGTGATTTCTACCAAGGATTTCTACCTTGTTTTGTGTGACAGTGCTTGTATTGATTTCCTCTTTCAATACTAGTCCGAAGACTCTTACCATTAAGTCTATAACATCCCTGCTTTTTTATGTATTTATTTATTTAATGTGTTCTCTGCAGGATGCTGGAATAAAAATTACATTTTGTGGCTTGGGAAAAGGATATTAACTGACCTACAAAGCACATATGTATATGCTAATCATACACAGAATTTTTTATGCATCTATATACTTAAAACACACAAAATCAGCATTTTACCTTTCTGCTAGTACAATTCTCTTTTTTTTAAATTATTCTAACTAACATTTTCCCACGTCATTAAAAAATTTAAAAATTATAAAAAAGACATGCAACCAGAATTTTACTTTTAAACACAGCGTTAAGGTGAACCTTTGATAATTACAAATTGACTCAGATTCTCCATGTAGGCTTATCACTAGGTCAGCAGTATGGTACACAGCTTTCTACTGCTTCATATTGTCTTCATATCATTTTGGTTAACTAGTGCAGGACCATTTGCCTCTGTACAAGTACTGATTAGGAAACATTCAGAAGAATTTTGGTAGCTAACCTCATTTTGCCTTTTTATATTATTTTATTTTTATTAATACAACACTAACAATGTTGTTTGTTGTTTTCTTTTTCCACAACCTGTCTTTGGAGAAAAGGAGTTCATTGCTCTGTTGAGTTTGTGTCAAGATGGTGGCAGCAGGGATGGACTCTGTAACAGATACCAAGGTCAGAGAAGAGTGGAGAGGAGTTGTTCCAGGTCCCTGAGCAGACATTCCCCTGCAGCTCCTGGGCAAGGCTATGGTGATGCAAGCTGTCCTTCTGCAGCCCATGAAGGACTACACCAGAAAAGATATTCCCAGTATAGCCCATGCTAGAGCAGATGGACATGCCTTGAAGGAAGCTGCAGCCCATGGAGAGCCCATGCTATACCATGTATAAAGTATGTGACCACTAGAGCCCTGATTTCCCTTAGTTACTGGTGGACCTCAGGACTAGACTGCAGGTCTCTAGGGTTTGTGTGCTCACTCCAGCTGCTGGAACTCAGACCTCTTATCGTATTCGCAGGCTAGTCCACTTTGAAGGTCAAGGACATTCACAAAGGATCAGCAGCATTCACACAGAATTGAGAGTGTGCACCCACAAAGAAAATATTTAGAGATAGAATTTAACAAGAATATTGAATAGACTGCCATAGTAAGGACAAAGCTCTGTCACACAAGCCCCTTGTTTATGTGACAAGATCCTTTTATCTCTTTCTTCATCTATTTCCCCATGCTTGTTCCTACCCTACTCTTCCCTTTCCCTGCCTTGGGTTCTTAAAAAAATATTTTGAAGTAATGTTCTTATACTCCTACCATTAACTTAGAACACTCCATAAGTTTTATACAATCCCAAATCCTCTTGCCCTCACACGCCATAGTTAGCCCTAGACCCATTTAAGCCGTTACTCCCTACAGTCTGCAGTGCACAGTGCTGGGAGAGTTTCTCTAAGGTCATCAAAAGGTGAGTCGTCGTGGGTTTCACATTAGCAACAATGATTAATCTCACTGGATGGCCTTCTACTCTCTTCTCACTGGTAAGGTTACTAGGTTCATGGACGTAATTGCTCCCATGATCCTCCCTTGTTCCTATTTCTTTTTGTGTTTACAATACTAACTCTTTAACCAAGTAATCCAACATATGGCAGCTTCCAGAGGTCTGAGCTACCACACCCAGAGAGAAAAAGAAAAAAGCAAACCAAAGCAAACAAACAAACAAACAAAACCCTTAATTATTTCAGCCAGCAGGCCTTCAGCTAAACCTAGAGCTTTGTGTTTACACCATGGACAAGGGTTACACTGTACCTGGCTTCAGCTGTAGTTTGTCATCAACTGGTTCCCCCAAGTGTCAAGGCAGTTCAAAAGAGCTCCAAAGAGATGGTAATCAGAGTGGAAATCAGGCAAGAGGTATTGCCTGTAACACAAGTGGGGTGTTTGCACATGTGGTGGTCATGAAGCGAGAGCAGGTACCAATACACACTGTCATCACTACTGTCAGCTCTAAAATATCTCTTCCTAAAGTTATGGTATGAAATCACCTGGTACTGAAGCTTGCAAATGTCTTTTTAGGGCATACTCCCACACCCCTTGTCATAGTTACAGGGGCTGGGACCAGTTTATCATTATGTGGGTAGAAACAAAAACTGTGTATTCTACACCCTCTGTGTCATGCTAATGGGCTGCTAACAAAATCATTGGTGGCAGCTGCCCAGGACAGACCTCACACCCCAGGCTATAACAGATAAGGAAAGAGGTCCAGGGAGATGTTAACACCTTCCCACCCAGCAGGAGGAGTCTTCCCTGTTAATGGGCCCATCCATGCCTTGCCCCATGACTCATACAGAACTCCCCCCAGGAGCTATTTCTGTTTAATGGACCATCAAGGACCCACTGCATGACTCATAGACTGATATCAACCCATTGTGAGATGATCTGCCCAAGGGGAGGAGCCAAGTGCTCCCACCTGGATATAAACTGGGGTTCAGGACAGCACAGGAGGCCTTACCCACTGGATTTCCAGAGGACAAGAGCTACCAGATCTTCTCTACAGGATCACTGCTTCAACAAGACCACCAGCAGTTAGGGTGGTGGACTGCTACCACCACCCTAACTAACAGAGTGTCAGGTTGTATTCTGACACTGCCTGTGGTTTTCCTTTGTACTATGGCACTTCTTTTATTTTTTTCCTACTAAATTGTATTTCTGACTTGGACTCTCTCACTGGTTTGCTTTCAAACCATTACACCCCTGCACCACAGAGAGATAATGCCAATAAGTCCGAATTTTCTTGCTGTTGTTAAAGTGGTTGGAGCCTCTGAAGGGAGTCTCGCATTTTCTGCATCCATCAGTGATGAAGCCTGATTGGTGAGACAGAGAGGCAGAAAAGATATGGAAAAAGTAGGTTGCCCATGATGTGTGACACTGACAGTCCCCTTGAGTGAAGGGAGAATAGGCTGGTGAGGCTTCATGGCCTGGTAAGGTCAAACACTATCTTCAGGGCATATGCAATGTCCTCCAGAGGTAATGTACAGGTGCCAAAGAGCCACATGAGACAGATACATCTGTCTCTCCAAAGCAACAATAGAGTGTGTCATGTCCCTGCCAGCCCTGTCTGTCCCAGCCTGGCCTCAGCTCGTCCCTGTCCCCAGGGAGGTGCTTTCTGCTCAGGGCTGGGGTTGCCCTGGTGCCCCTCAGCTGCCCTGCTCCTGGCTGGGGCAGTGGGACTGGCTCTGGCTGCCAGGTCCTGTCCCCACCATCCCCACCCCTTGGCCTCCCTGGGGATCTGTCAGGGTGTGGTAAAATAAGGAGTTAACAGAGAAGTGTGATGAATTACAAGACCAATCCACTGCAGTATGAGAGGACCCAGAAAGTGATGTCTATTCCAGCTGACAGTGCCAGCTGGACCCCACCCACAGGTTAGCCCTCTCCCTAGGCATGATCATGTCATGTGTGGAGACCTGAGGCTGATAAGTAGGGGCAGAGAAGACCCAGTCAACCCAGGACAGACACAGATGGCTGCTGTGAATATGGAATAAAATTTAACATAACAATTTTTACATATTTTTAGCATTCCCCCTAATGCACATTATCAAACACCCCTGGGCATGATCAGCTTTTTTCTTTCCTGTCAGTATGGATGTTCAGCGTGCTCCACAATGTTCTTCACAAGGCAGGTGACCTTGCTGAGGTTCCTATACCCTGGACAATGGAGACAAACAGAACAATGTGAAGCTTTTGGAGCCTGTAAAAAGGGGCCGTGGGAACTGGGGTTGGCTGGCTGGTGAACAGAGGGGCTTAAGTTCAGCTTTGAGCCTGCGTCTCTGGGGAGTACTCTGGGGAAAAAGGGACAATGATGGGTGACTACACCAGGGCATACCTGTGCCACTGTTATACCTTGAAAGACCCAGAGCTAACAGTTTAGTATGTTTAGCAATTTAGCATGAAACTTATACAGAACTAGACACCAGTGGTAAGCAAGTGAATCCCTTTCTAGGAAAGAAGTTCATTTGGCTAAAAGTAGGTATTTAAGATAATATTACTCCAATATTTGGGATCTAGTCAGTTTAATATATGTAGAGCTTGAGGTTGGTTAATCTTTTTTGTGAAACCTCTGACCCTCATCTCCATTCACATGCCTTCAACCAGAGCTTCCAAAATTACATTCTATTCTCTTCCTAAAGTGCATATTAAAAAAAAAATTCTTCTAAAAAGAACATAAACTGGCCAAGATACTGAAATAAATGGCTAGCGGTGGTGTGCCCCTGTTAATAGGACTATTTCAGACAGATTCTCTCACCTGAAAAAAAACCCAAAAAGACAACCAAAACACTAAAGGGGATTTCTTCTCTCAAAAGTCCTTTGAATTGTGGAAATAGTACAGAGATTGGTTGACAACTGCTCATCCTGGGGGGGCATACCTGATCATATCTGAAGAATGTAGTGAGATGGAACTAAACTATAATCTTAAAAGTATTAAGGTACACGGTGGTGTCCCCCTGTTAAGAGGACTATTTCAGACAGATTCACTCACCTGAAAAAAAAAAAACACCAAAAAGACAACCAAAACACTAAAGGGGATTTCTTCTCTCAAAAGTCCTTTGAATTGTGGAAATAGTACAGAGATTGGTTGACAGCTGCTCATCCTGGGGGGCATACCTGATCATATCTGAAGAATGTAGTGAGATGGAACTAAACTACAATCTTAAGAGTATTAAGGTACACAAGAGGTGACTATTTTAACATATTCTTAGCCCTGCAGGCTAGCAAGAGCTCATCTATTTAGTAAGCTGGTCTAACCTATCCTCCTCCACACACAGCTTACCATTAAGGCCATGTGGACCCCCACCAAGTATTTGTATACAGAATATCATCATATATCTGGGAGCAGAGCCCAGAGATGTATCCCTCTGCTTCTTGGATTTGATTGCTGAATTCAGTCACCTTCTGGAATAAAAAGTACTGTCACCACATATGCTCTTGTGACAGACACATATCCCCTCTCTTTACTTTGATGCTGTGAACCAGGTATGCTGCTGACACGTCTCTGTTTAAGAAGTTTGAAGTGTATGCATAGTGCTGTTTGAGTAAATGCCAGGAGCTGTGGTGGAGGCAGTGGGAGGTGATGTGCCCTTGTCAATGTCTGAATACTGTCGATCTTAATTTGAGGTGAATCAGTTTTAACTTCTTCCTGTTCTGATTCCTTCTAGAGTGCAGAAAGCAGGTAGAAAGCCCTTTCTTCAACTCCACACGTTATTTGATTCAGGAACAGAAAGAATACATCTCATCACATAGTACACATTTCAGTGTCAGGGAACATGCACAGTATTAGTTTATCCCTCCTACAACTTTGGTGGAGCAGAGACACTTACTGTTGAAGATAGCAGGCATGACAGCTTTGACAGGCTGCTCCATGAGATGGAAAGACATTGATCTGTGCCTTACATAAGCAACTTAATTTCTACCTATACAGATTGTCCCTATTATAGGAGTCTAATGTACCTTCAAGGTTGGAGGAATGGTTTGCCTCTCAGGGAGAGTACAGATGGTATAAGGAAGAATTTGAGGGTCACTGAAAGGAATAAAAAGCATAACTTTATTTAAATGTTACTTTTGACATAATCTTGTTGAAAACATCATTGATTTGAAATGTTATTTTCACAGAAGTATATATCTACAGAGCTTCTGGTGAACACAGGCGTAGGTAAGTCACTCAGCATTTGAAAGGAAGCAACTTCTGAACAAGGATGGTTACTTCAGAAAATGTAAACAGATTAAATATCAACACATAGTTAACCCTGAATCTCACTCTTGCTGTCTGTGAAGTTTTCTACCTGGAAGTAATAAGAAAAATCAGGCTAAAGAAGTTCTTGTCAAGAGTATGTTAACGTAAGGTGCAGTCCAATATTTCTTTAATTTTTCATTGCCCTATCAAAAAGTCTGAAGAACAACACTGTGCAGTGCCTTCTCCTGTGATAATATGGCTCTTCTTACTGTAAAAACTGGCGTCTAAGAATCATTATAAATAAGGACCTCATTCTCCAAGTCCCACACCCTAATACCCAAACACAATTTACAAAACATTTTTTATGTGCTTAGTGATACTGCTGAGGTACAGTTTTGACAAGTTGAGAATAGTTTCCTTAGAAACTCATTTCAATCACGAGTGCACATAAAAAGGATAAAAGCCTTCCTGTGTAATATGTTTTGCATCATATAAATGTACCCTACCCTCTGCCCTGGGGAACTAAAATGTAACTGTATTCGGGTGTACATTTAATCAAAATGACTTACATAACTTCATATATATACTTTTAGTCTTATAGTTATACCTTAAATCCATTAAATTTAAGGCTATAAAAAGTTACATTTATGTAATTTTAAATGTAACCATATAAATAGGCAAAGTATATTATTGCAAATAACTGTTGAATAAATGTGATTAAATCCAGAAGGTAACGCAACTATCCTATGAGGGAAGTTGAACAGGAATAGATTCCTGATCCCACACTGTTTTAGCTTTTATCAATGACCTAGAAAAAAAAATAATATTAAGTCAATATTTAAAAGATAAAGATGATAAAGATTGTGTAACTGGTTAAATAATGAAGAGTACAGATTGTTGCCACAATAACATACAGATCACTTGATAAGCTAGGACACAAAAAACTCTTTTCAAAATTAAATAATGTAAGCTGTACTTACAGAAAAATTATATTAAAATGCAAAGACTCTAAAAGGCTAAGCAGATAATCAACTAAAAAGGTGTTTCTAATAGTTTCTAATGTCATAAATATAGTAGGTAATTAGTGGGAACATAAAACAGGAGTAAAGAGTTGTCTGTAACAGATTTGTATCTTGAGAAGAATGTTAAAACAGTGGAGAGAGTTTAAAACAAAAATAAAGCCTATGAAATAACTGTTCCTGGGTTGAAAAAAAAAAAAAGCATAGACTCTAAAGAACCAATCCTTTAGTTGTTTTTAAAATAACCAATGGAACTTGAAAGGGTGGTTTTATCATACGTATAAGCATTTGGATGGATGTACTCACAGCTTAGGTGTGCTTGAAAAGACTTTGTAGGGATTTTCATACTAGTAAACGAGAAAGTTGTGCCAATATTCACTGGACAGTTGGCTGGAGGTGTTTACCTGCATCCACTATTAGTGATCCCATATACAGAACTCTACACTGTTCCTACCAATGTAGGAACTCATTTTGCAGGTATGGAACCTCCTTTCCACACTAGACAAGAAGGGGAAGGAAATGGCAGCTTGGGTGAGGATGATGGTTGTTTTCTTCTGTGATGATGATGATGGCCTCTTCAGAGAAACCAACCACCTCAGTAGGATGCCCAGAGTTCTACAGGTGGTAGAGATCCTGTAGTGAGCAACAGTTCTTCAGTACCCAACCCTTAAAGAGAGCTGTTCCCATTCGATCCAAAGAGAATATGAACACAAACATCAGTAACTGGAGCATGGCAAAAGCTTAAAATTTGTATTTGTGACAAGAAAGCTTTGGCAAGTTTTAACATCATGAAGAAAAATTAGTTCTTTTTAAGCCTAACTGAATTAAATCAGCACTATTTTAAAATGCATTTTATTTACATTTTATTACATGTTTGCACATGTTCGTACAGAGTTTTCTAATTGCATGTGCAACAATCATCTTGGCAGCACTGTATGTTTTGGACATTATATCACTGAAATTAGTTGCCTTATATTTGCATTGATTGTTTTGTCTTAAAATATTATCAGATAGTTCTGATATAACTGAAGTATCTGTTGTCTAAGTTATTAGTACAGTGTGATCTTTCTTTTTCACCCTGATGATTTTACTGGTTTGAGCAGTCTAGTGGGAGGTGTTTCTGCCCATGGCAGGGGAGTTAGAACTAGATGATCTTTAGGGTCCTTTCTGACCTAAACCAATCCATTATTTTATAATTTTGCTGTAAAGTAAGGACAATTTAAAACATTCAAAGATTTTCTTTTATAAAATACTTTTTTTTTTTTTTGTAGAAGATGAAGAAACACATCATTGGTTTGAGTGACATATATTCTATTTCTGTTAGGAAAAACATCCTACTCTTGTGTTCCAAGAGTGAGCTGCATTCCCTGAATATTTTAAACTTCAACATATGCATGACTCTGGCTTTCACGTCATGCCTAGCTATTATGTTAATAGAGAAATACAGTGATATATAATTTGGGCAACATTCATGAGTTCCTCAACCAATTCAAAGTGTCTTTTATCTTCAGAAACTCCTTGGAATTCTTATGTCTTTCTAAATGAACTAATGCAATTTTGAAATGTACCATTTTGGAAGAGCAGGTGCAGGTTTGGTGTAACGTCAAGTAAGACATTTTTGTCCTCTTTTAGATTTGTGCACCTAAAGAGGTGGAAGGTTTCTTTGATAATGTAATGATTTCTGCACTAATCCTAGACTCATTAAAAATTAAATATGATGGTTCTTCATGCTAAAGTGTTGTTTCACTGGCTGAAGTCCCCTTGGCTGTTAAACAAGGGCTTGTTTATTTTCTATTTGTAATTTCACCACTCAAACTTCAAATCCAATTGCTAAAATTTATAACAGACTCCAAAGCAATGTTAAATGTTACATTTCCTATTATTTGTCATAATTAAGTTTTTTAGTTTTACTTTTAATATGAGATTTACTGACCTAACCACTCACTAACTTTTCCTCTAGTAATAGAGCTGTGGCTTTAAAATGCTGTATTTTGATAGCATGGTCCTTTGCCAAATATGGTTACAACTGAGAATTAAGAAAAAATTTGGCATCACTTAAGTGGTGACATGATAATGAATGAAATGCTAAAGGAACAGAAGGTCAATTTCTCTTCACTTTGATATGTGCTTTGATACTGAGAAAAAGTACTGAAACTGATGAAAAAAAAGTGTGGATATATATCTGCTATTCAGAGTAAATGAACTGAACATAAGGAAAAATTGACTATTCTTCCCAAGGAATAAAGGCTATCTGTGCATCTGCAGTTTGAGACTAAAGGTAATACAAGGACAATAGTGTTTTCACTGGTAGTGCTCTTTCCCCATTACAGTTTGGCCCCACAATACTTCATTTATCAGGAATGTGTTACAGGAGACAGTTTAAAAATATCCAAGTGATAGATTCTCTTTTCCTGTTGTGTTTAGAATAAATGGCTTACTGTAATACTGGAATTACAGAATGTGCTTCAGAATTTCTGGGAACATGAACTTCATAGACCCTGAAAAACATCTATTTCTAATGTCTTCTGCTTTTCCATTATTTTGTTAAAATACAGCTTTCAAATATTATTTGCCATATTTTTCTAATGTTTTTGAGTATAAGAGTGACAAATGCACATTTTCCAGACCTCCAGGAGTTTGCAGTATCACAGTTATCTCATTTCTGGAATAGGAAGTCTATAGTTTTATCTGCTGAACACAAGTATCCTGACTGAGACTCATGAATTATACTCCCTGAGAAGAATTTGGTTTACAAATGACTTGTGATTAACTGTTGGGTAAATGATCCTACATGCAATTTCCTTCTGGAAAATGGAAGATAGAAAATTCTGCAAAGAAAAAGTAAAGCAGAAGAGTTAAAGTTTCCTGCAAGCATTTTATTGTTTCTAATTATGCTGAATTTGTCATTGCAACCTAAGAAGTATTAGATACAACAAAGATTAGGGAAACAAGATTTGTAACCCAGAGTTGTCAACGTCCTGCTCATTCCCAGCAATACTCAGACACATCAGCAGTAAGATGTGGCAAACAGCATAGTTGGTGTGTTTTATGAATATCATAAACACAATCTCATACCAGTTAAGTTCATTTAAGAGCCAGGTTTTGTGAAAGGTGTCATAGTCTGATAAGAATTACTTTTTAAGCACTGTTAATTCCCTAAATTGCTGGGCAAACACAGTGCTTTCTACACAGACTTCATTTTACCAGCTTCACAGAAAAATGGAAGCATAGGACATGCATCTACTCACAACAGAAAGGAGGCAATACAGTGTGCAGATTTGAGCCCCCACACTGAGCTATTTCTCCTTGAGTCTCCCATGCATATCCATGTAAATGAGTTTCATTTATTTATTCTCCAAGATTAAAGTCTCAGATTTTGACAGGGCTACATTACACCTCATGAAACTTTGAATTTACCAGTCAATGTACTTAGAAACTGTCACATTCATAGGTCTTTCAACAACTAGCTTTAAGCAAAATTATTTAGGTGTTTACTAAGACATAATATCCATTAGGGAAAAAGATTGAATGACATATGAGTGGAAAGGGGTTTTGGATCTTACAAGAAAACCATATTCATAATTCCCAAAGAAGCAGAACAGACTACTTTATTGCACAAAAACTTCTGTATCTGAAATAACTTTCAGTGGTGCCTTCTAAACATCAAACCAAGAGAAAATAGGTTTTTTTTCCTCCAATGATATCAGACAAATTAGGCATCTAGTCCCATTTGTTTATATGATCAGGGAATTATCATCCCCTTCCCTTCTTCAACCTCTGACAGGATGCTTCTTTCCAAATGAATCAAAAAAGCTCCTGTTTCAGTTTCTGAACATTTTTTCCACTGTCAGATGATATTGAGCTAGAAAGTCACAAAGTCCTATGGGTAACAGCTTAGGATTCAAGGTCTAATGGTGTGGCCTTGAAGAGATAGCATACCATAAGCTGGTAACAATGGTGTTAGAAAAGGTCTTGAAGATTATGATACACTAGTAATTTTTCAAGATCAAGTTTGACTAAAACTCCCCTATCTTTTCATACAAACATAGAAGAATATCCAGGGTCAAAGAAATAGATTTCCCTTAAACATCCTGTTCCTATACCACAACCTAAAGGATCAGCTGGGACCAACCTTTCCATATAAAGCTGTTCTGATGTTGCTTATTTTAAAAGTAAAACCATTCTGTATTTAGAGTTCTCATATAACCAAAAGCCATCTCAACCATTTGATCCTATTGCAAGTAAGAGGGGAAAAAAAACAAGCCTGGACATAGCTAAGAATGCAGCCATTCAGTCTGTCTAGATAGATACATTATCATAACCTTCTGAGTGAAGACAAGGTGAAGTCTTCTGCAGAAAAGGGTGCCTGAACTACCTGTATTGTAAGAGCTTTCTCCACAGAAATTTTCTATGTTTCATATAGAAAAACTAAAATATCTACCTGAGTAGCAGAAGTAAGCAATGAATTTATTTCTTTTCTACAATGTATCCTATAATTGCTCCCTAAGTCTGTGTTCAAACACTTCTAAAAAAATGTTTCTTATAAATACATGTTGCAGAAATTTAAATTACTAGTTTGTTTGTATTTTCTTTCCCAAAATATAAAGGGTTAACCATATGTTGGACTGAAGTCGAAAGCAACCTTTTCTTTTTACTTCAGAAAGAACTAGTTGGAGGCACAATGAAACTAGTTATAATTCATGTACACATACATTTAAAGTGTATACATAGATTTTCACCTTTATTCCCTAATTCATTTTGTTCATATACATGTATATTTACTACTTAAACTATAAAAACCATATTGTTATAACTATCAAATGTCAGTTAAGCACAGTCTTTTGTTTGTACTGTAACATATCAATCAAAAGCTCTAACTCCCCAGCTACCTTTCTGCCTAAAAACAGCACACATCTGGTAATATTTACAATCATGTGAAGGACTGAGTTCTAAATAGTCTTACTGTAAAATTCAGGAGAGAAAACAGGGGCAGAACCTGTTCCCCACTTTTGTCTCCAGTTATCCAATGTCTTACAGAAGGGTTTTTTCCTGGCTCTTATGTGCCAGCCAGTGAAGAAGCTGCCAGCCAGGTCTTCTTAGACTTTAAAGCCTTATCAAAGAGTGGGTATTATTTGAGTGTTACTATTCCCATGTTCTTCAAAGAGAAAGAGAACATCCAACTTTATTTCTAAGAAGATCCAACTTTATTTCTAAGAAGATCCTTTGGCTTTGAGGATACACTTTTCTTTTTCTTCCTACTGGGCAGAACTGAATGTAGACTAGATGGAATTTGTCTTTCTTCATACTCTGAAGTTCTCATTTCCATATCACCTTTGAGATTATTCTTTCACTTTTCTACGGCACTGCAGTTTTGGAGAAAAGTATAAAACAGCTGGTTTCCAGAGATAAAAATATGCCAGAAGATATGTCTAGAATGTTTGGTAAGAGAAGGAAAGTCTATAGTTTCAAGTATTTGTCTATTTTTAACTCCTACCAAATTCCACTAGTTTGTTACAACCTGCCACTTACATCATATCACCCAAATGATTCTTTCATCTTTTAACAGTTGGAATTAAACACAGGTTTTAAACTAAACTTTTTAAACTGAACTAAAGCTTTAAACTAAACTTTTAAACTAAACCGGTCTTGAAAAAGAGCCCATATTTTTCTTTTCCATGCCTAGATTATACAATAGAGGATATGTTTATTTATTTTAAATAAAGGTTCATCGGGTGTATGACAAGAGTCTTGAGAAAAGGACAGCAGTAAAAAGTCAAAAGAGCATTGTTTGCTTTTGTACCTTCTTCATTGCCTTCAAGGTGTGCTGCAGTGTTCTGGTTCCCAGCAGATGTGAACAGCCATAAAGGCTATTTGGGAAACATACTGACAAAGGTGGATATCTACTATAGAAAGAGCTCCCAAGACTTTCCTGATGAGCTAAGCACTCAGGTGGACTCAACAGAACTTTGAGATGTCCCCAGTGAGCTCAGCAAGAGACTGAGTGCCCCAAGGTAACTAGGAGCTGAGAAATGTTTAATAAAGAAAGTCACAGACACTCAAACCTCTGTGTCCTGTATTATGGAAACCTGAGCACCCCGTGGTCATAATCTTACACACTTGGAGGTCAGGGAACCCTTGCAGGTTGTGACCGTGATCATTACACCAGTATCCAGCCTACAATTCTAAACCCACAAATTACTGTGTTTGGGTTTCATTGAGGTTTTTCTTTTCCGTGATTTCAAAATAGACATGGTAGTTCATGACATGGTTTAGTGCTCATGGTAGTGTTGGGTTGATGGTTGGACTTGAGGATCTTAGAAGTCTTTACCAAACTTAATGATTCTATGAAGCTAATAAATGCTTATTAATTCTGCTTTTATTTTGACTATAAGGTGAAGAAATGCAGGCAACAAAGTAAGTATTTAAAGAAATTGTCTAGATAAAATGCAAATGTTGCCCATGTTGAATTGAGAAAAACTTGGTAAGCACACACTATGAAACCACTCTTATAGAAAAATTCTACTAAAACATATTCTCTGCTAGTGCTATATTACATCATTGGAACAGTTAAGGTCCACCTGTCTGCAGGGCCTGTAACTTGGTTTTAGTCTGTCTATTTTTCAGTCTAAAGTAGATTCATAAATATTGAATAAATAAGTGGCTAAAATGCAAACAGAAAAAAGACTAAAGCAGTATTTAGAATAGATAAGATTGATTTTTGGAAATATTTATCTTTCACTGTGGTATCCAATTCCACCCTACATTAACACATGCCAAGGTTCAAATTTCTTCACAACTGACCGATTTAATAAGTAATCCTTGTGAAATTTTAAAAAAGGTTCCCAAAATAATAGCAAGATGAATTACTATTGTAGCTAATTTGCTAAGGAAGAGAATTAATTTAAGTGACTGTGTTTGTTCTGCTGACCACTTACACAATATAGAGGGATATTATCATTAACAGGCAGAGCAGCAGCCAAACTCCTACCTCTGCTCCCACATCACACCCCAGAGATCCAAAGTGCCAGAAAAACCAAAGGGAGGAACAAGTCAATGCACTCACC
This sequence comes from Merops nubicus, assembly GCF_000691845.1. Classification (NCBI taxonomy): domain Eukaryota; kingdom Metazoa; phylum Chordata; class Aves; order Coraciiformes; family Meropidae; genus Merops; species Merops nubicus. The sequence goes on from NW_008590110.1 coordinate 124,871, forward strand.
CACCACAGGGGATGTGAAGAAGGGGGCAGCCAGGTAAGGATTCAAGCCACAGGAGATAGGAGGAGCAAGGCCATGAGCCCAGTGATGTAGTACAGACTCAGCTTCATGTGCTGGCCCTGACATCCTGGGACCTCCACTTGCCATGAAGAGTCAGGGAGTCCTCCTGATAACCAGAACCCCCACATACATTGCATAAAAAAGCCTCCCAACCCCCCTGCAAGCAGAGTCAACTCTTATAGAGGTGTCTTCTCGCCCCACCTCCAAGTTAATGTGGAAGCTGAGGGCACCTGGTGGTGATCTCATCAGTTCCCACCCAAGGCTGACCAGACCCTGGGTGAAAACCAATCAGGAGGGTCTTTCTATAGATGGTTGTGGGCATCATCCATATGCCAACCCTCATTCAGGGCTGGGGGTTTAACCTTGTCACATCAATGGAAGAATAAAAATTTTAACCCATTGGCTGTATTTTACTTACAAAAAAATGAAGTTACAACTTTTCGTGTCTAAAAACATTTTCTCCTCTATTTAGTAAAAGCTATGTTTTAGAACTATTCACTTGTAATGCAAATAATTTTATTTCTTTTCACTTTTTTATATAAATCAGGAAAACATCGATTATAATTAATATATTTATACAACTGGAAAAGTAATATTAATGTTCAATAATGCAGATGAGCCTTTATAACTTGTTTGTTCTTATTTAAACTTTAATATGAAGTGAATTTCAGGCTGTAATGCTCCTTTCATTAATTTGTGGAAGGTCTGCCTTTTAAGTCCTTGGTACTCTAGTGTCTGTACTTTACAGCACTTTAATGAAGGAGAGCAAAATCAAGCAGAAGGAATACTGATAATCATCAGAGGTATGTTTTAGCATCTAAATCAACACTGTAAAAGCCTTCATTCAGTTATCTCCAAGTTGAAGCTATATGAATCTTAAAAGAGTGTCCATTGGGGTGTGAATTAGCACAGAGAAGATTAACAGTAGTCAGTTTGTTTATTTTTTTACCCACGGTTTTTCCATGAGTAACAGACAATTTGCAGTCTGTCACCCTTCTACTTTTTGAAGCAGATACTTCCACAGTGTGTCAAACACAGTGCACGTAAAGCTGACATATGTAGAAAGTAAAACCAGCAAATTGTTCCCACCATTGATAATGTAAAACAAAAGAGTAGATGATTACAGAGAAATGTCATAACAGAAAATATTTAAAATATATGTGAAGTACAGAACATGTTGTAGAAATATATTGTTATTGAGAACTGTAAATCAAAGTCAATTCTGTTGTTTATTTGCAAATCTTATTTGTCCCAATCAATAGAGTACAAAAATTTAAAAAAAAAAAAATAATCATTCTTATTTAAACAATAAAAATGCCTCTGCTAGTGCACAAATCACATCTGGAAAATTTCTAGTCATGCCTAGAACAAGAAGAAAAGAAAAGGGGAGGACATCTTAGAAGCAGAACACAAATGAGGGAGTTTTATTACAAGTACTTTAAAATAATTCCTGATTTTTCTCTGACATATTAATTTCCTGGAGCAAGTTCAAAAAGGTCTTTCTGTTTTAGTGTGTTGTCCTCTGTTGATGACCTTGTTTTATGAAAATGAAATTTGAAATGGAGTTGAAAGCAAGGAGAGAAGTAGATTAAATGAATGTACTTGCTCAAAATAGAAATGCTGGTGATATAGAATTCCATTCATGAATGTTGTCATTGATCCTTTAATAACAAAACTTTTTGTTACAAAAGAAAATAAATCTGAAAATCTCAATAACAGGTGAAATTTCTTCCATTAAAGCTTTATTGTTTTCTCTTTCCTATATATCAGTAAGACGTAGATTCTTTCTCCTAATGCTAAAATAAGCACTTCTGTTATTCATTCTTCTTCCATTTGAAATGATGAGCTATTCATTATATACCCACAGGTTATGTAAATCTAAGGAAGAGGTGATACAAAAGGAAAATAGAATTTGAAACAGAGAGAACTCCAACTGGACAGTGTTTATGAGAGAGAAGAAAATAAACTACTCAGATATACACCTGATTGAGTGTGGTCATAAAAATCGTGCAGCTGCTGAATAACAGTTTTAGTTACTTTTACCATGGTAACAGATCTCTTCAGATACACACAGCCTCTAAATTTTTATTACATTTCAGAAGAGCCTCAACCTGACCTCCCTTTCTAATTTTATATGTGCAAGTGGCTTTATGCAAACTACTACATTGTTACCTAAATCACAGCATAGTTGAGAGCATTGGCCTTATTTCTGTCTGTGTAATTTCAGAGAATAATCAACTGTGCTGAAATGCAATTAGAGATCTCTGTCTTCTGCTCTTAATTGAGAAGCTCTTAAAAAAAAAAAAAAAATAGTTGTGAGAAGGAAAAGAGCTGGCATCAAAGCATACCATTCCCAGCAGACAGTCAGGTGTTCAACTTTTGTTCTGCTGTAAGGATAGAAGAAGTTACATTCACAGGCAAGACACGATTAGTACTGTCTCACTGTAATCAACTAATTGTGTGGGCTCTTCTGTGTTTTATCTATTACTTTTAATCAATGAAATAATGAGGTAAATAAAATATTAAATAACAGAGACTGTTGCTGGAAGTCAATGAGTCACAAACTGGATATAAAGTAGTCATAGTTCACCAGTGATCTAGAGTAGCAATAATGCTCATATCCATTGGAGCAGTCCTATGAAATGTGAGTGGTGTTGTTCCCACTTTGAAAATATGAAAGTGTTTCTTAAAGAAAACAAAGTCTGTGGTATTTACTACTAATAAAACATAAAATTCTATAAAAAGCAATAAAAAAAATCTGTAGAGGACCTTAAACACATCATTAAAATTTTCAAACACAACACTACAGACATAAGACCTGAAAAGTGAACAGAACTTCTCCATTGTGTGCTTCTTCTCTGTAGATCACAGATCTTTGTAGCACCCTCTCTGGTTGTGTTTGTTCCAACTCTGTTTCATAGTGGATTCAAACATTAGGAAACTGGTCTTGGTGCTCCTGATTGGGCACTACGGAAGTGAGCATCATTACCATGTCAGTGGGATTCACTACTTAAAGCTGGAAATAACCGTCCAATGTTAGGAATATCCTATGTGTCCAGTTCTGGGCCCCTCAGTTCAAGAAGGACAGGGAACTGCTGGAGAGAGTCCAGCGTAGGGCTACAAAGATGATTAGGGGAGGGGAGCATCTCCCTTATGAGGAAAGGCTGAGGGAGCTGGGTCTCTTTAGCCTGGAGAAAAGGAGACTGAGGGGTGATCTCATCAATGTTTACAAATATCTAAAGGGTGAGTGTCAGGAAGATGGAATTAAGCTTTTTTCAGTGATGACCTATGATAGGACAAGGGGTAATGGGTGCAAATTGGAGCATAGGAGGTTCAAGGTGAATATCAGGAAAAATTTTTTACTGTGAGGGTGACGGAGCACTGGAACAGGCTGCCCAGAGAGGTTGTGGAGTCTCCTTCACTGGAGTCATTCAAAACCCGCCTGGACGCCTTCCTGTGTGATGTACTCTAGGTGGTCCTGCTCTGGCAGGGGGGTTGGACTAGATGATCTTTCGAGGTCCCTTCCAACTCCTATGATTCTATGATTCTATGACTCTATGATTCTATGATCCTATTTAACCTAAAATGGAAACAGCCCTATGAGTGCTATTTGTAATCTATTGACTACAACTTGCACAGGTAGGGTCAAAAGCAACCTGCTAATCTCAGCAGAATAGTATTGTTAAATTAATTGCATGACAAGAAAAAAAATTAATGTAAAACCAGATCAGTCGTTATGTTAGTGGAGTCAAAAAGTCAAATAACTTATTTTTTGCTTGATGTTCCTCAGATCTTCAGCTTGGCCTGACAAGTACATTGTTGATATACAGTTACATGTTGATTGGAACAAGATGGTGATATTGTCACCTTGACATTTGCTCTGTAAGAAGTAATGCATGGTGAAGACTCCTAGTCTGAACTTTGATCACAGAGGAGTCATATGTCAATAACTGTCTAATGGCTTCAAAACAAGTAAAATCAAACTCCTAGAAGGTTTAAACACTGAAATATTTAAAACAGCAGATGTCTACCTTGATCCCTAGACACAGCTATAATTCAATGACTGAACAAAGCTGAAGATAGCGAGTTGGAATGAAAAGTCCTGAGCAGCAATATGTAGCACCTCATCAGAGGTTTCAGCTATAGTGCACATTATTTATTAAACTGTCAATCTGCTGCAACTAGAATAGCATTAGATTGAGTTCCACAGCAACCAGCTGAGGATCATCTGGGAACGGTGTATCAGCAAGTCTTGAAATTATTATCCAGATGCTTCAGGGTAAGGCAGTGGCTGCCAGTAAAGTCAGTGATAATTCTAATTCTGACTAAATACGGACATCTTTTTTCTTTTCACAACAGAGCAGCTAGTAATCACCATAAGGAATAAAGTGACAAGAGATTGGGATTTTAAAATGGAAATGTCATCTATCCCTACAAGCATGATAGTGACAGTGAAAACCACTGTGGTTTGTTGTTTCTTTGGGGCTCTGGAAAATGTCCTTGCCAGAATAACAATCAGCAGAATTTCTTTGAAAAAGGCCTCCCTAAAGGTAATCTGACTGGTGAATACTAGACTGACATGATTTTCTGCTCAGAGGCAAAATCAAGAAAAGTTCAGAGAACAAAGTCAAGCTCTATATATGCTCCTTGCCTCTAACAAAATCAGTTAGTACTGGGATTCTGTGGAAACATCTACAGAGATTTCTCTCTAGGCAAGTCAATGGCTACTCATTTTAAGATTGCAAATTTTGGTAGAAACATGAAATGTTATAACTTTTTTTTTTAACCTAAAATGACATCAGCCAAGGCATGAACAGGTTTAGTTTGTCATTATGTGGGTTTAAACATGGGGTTCGTATGCTTGTATGTGAAAACATCTTATTCATTACAAATGGTTTCACCTGAAAAGACTCTTATTGTTGGTAAGAAGCACATGAAACCAATAGTCCATATTGAAATTTGAAGACAATTCTAATCTCAGAGGAATGTGTGAACAACAAATTAACCATGAGCCAGCAACATGTCCTGGTTGCCAAGGAGGGCAATGGTATCTTGGGGTGCATTAAGAAGAGTGTGGCCAAGGGATGTTCTCCTCCCTCTCTATTCAGCCCTAGTGAGTCCACATCTGCAGTACTGTGTCCAGTTCTAAGCTCTCTAACTCTAGAGAGACAAGGAACTGCTGGAGAGAGTCCAGTGGAGGTTACAAAGATGACAAGGGACTGAAGCATCTCTCTGATGAAAGGCTGGGAGACCTGGATCTGTTTAGTATGGAGAAGAAATGGAGATCTGGATCTGTTTAGTATGGAGAAGAAATGACTGAGAAGGGATCTTCTCAATGCTTATCAATAGCTAAAGGGCAAGAGGCAAGAGGATGGGGCCAGACTCCTTTCAGTGGTGTCCAGTGACAGGACAAGTGGCAACAGGCATAAACTAGAACACAGGAAGTTCCATCTGAACATGAGGAAAAATTTCTTTCCTCAAGGGTGACAGAGCCCTGGAAAAGGCTGCATAGAGAGGTTGTGGAGTCTTCTTCTCTGGAGATATGTAAAACCCACCTGGATGCAATCCTAGGCAACGTGTTCTGGGTGACCCTGCTTTATCAGGGGGCTGAACTAAACGATCTCCAGATGTTCCCTCCAGCTCTTACCAATCTGTGATTCTGTGTGTGCTGAGGGAAGCATGCCTGAAAATGAAGTCAAACAGAGGACAGCAAAAGCCAGTACATTTACTGGGAAAAGCAGGACGGTTAGAATGAAAAAAAATCTGGCTTCAGACAAAAGAAATAACTGTGCAATTGTTCTTACCACTTCTCTGTCTGCCTATGTCTTTTTTTAGAACTGTCGCATCAAATGATTTAGTCAGTCACCCATCAGCTGTCTTCATGGTACAGAATGGTTAAATGTCTTGAATACTGAGTCTCAGAGCATTGCCTATAGCTGGTCTCAAAGCAAGCTCCTGTGAGCTGAGCTGCACCAGACATCTGGTGCATATATCAAATAACCAACCATCCATAAGCATTTTGTATGGACAGTTTAAATACAATGAATAGTTAAGACTGACCCATTAAACATTACTGAGACGTTCTCAAGGTAAATCTTCAGTCATAGAACATCAGCCTCACAACATGAGACACAATTAAAGGTCATCTGCTATGGCAGAGAACATATGCTGATGTTATCAAGCATATGGAGAAAAAAAAGGAAAATTACATGGAACAAAATGCAACAAAATAAAATAAAGACAGTGTGTACAGGGAGCTGCATCTGTCACATCCCCAGATGTGAGTGTGCTGCAAAAATTTAACAGAAAATCCACAAGTAAAACTGCTCATTTCTTTTTAAGTTGACAGAGGACTTTTGGCAGTGTAGAATACACCATCAGTACATACCTTATTTACATTTACATACATTATCAAAACCTTCAAAATGATTGGGACATTATGAACATTCTACAGGCAACACTAGCAAAACAAACAAACAAGTAATTAATTGCAAATGAGATCTACTGAAATACAGGACTCCTTGACAAGGCTTCCCACAAATGTCAAATATTTTTGCACAAGAATATTCTTTGGGGAAAATTACCCCTTAAGTGTATGTCAGCAGTGAAATGAAGAGACTGTTTCTACCAGCCAGAAAGTAGATAATTCGTATATGTAGCAGCTTTGTCATCACTTTCACAGTTGTTTGCAAGTCTGAGATGTTACAGCTCTTTGCTGGGTGTTCACAGAGTCCAAAGGCCTGAACTACACTTGATGTTCTCACTCTCTGCTGTGCAGGTGTGATTCTGTTCAGTGTCAGGATGGTGGGCAGATCCAGGGGGAAAGTGACACAGGAGTGTGGCTAACAGCATGGTGGGCATGGTAGGGACCTCACCAGAAAGAGGTCCAATCTCACAGTACATGAACAAGGAGAGCAGGCAAAGATCAGTGACAGTCACCTGAGCCAGGAAAGGTCCTGGGGTGGCTGAGGTAGACTATGGGGACAGGGATGGACACGAGGACAGGACTAGCCAAAGTAGGACGTGGAGGTCCAGGCCAAGAAGGAGATGTCATGGCACAGGCAACCCTACAGCACAACCAGGTGAAGGCCAGGGCAAAGAGCCTGAGCTCCAGCCCAAGCCCTGCAGGAGGAGGCGAGGCCCACAGAGTCTGTTCCCAGACCTTGTCACAGGTCACCCCAAAACAGAGATAACCCCCACCCACATCTCATCCCTAGGAGGAAGAAAGAGGTTGCAAAGCCCATTTCTGTACACTGGACTTTGACACATGGCTACTTTTCTGACCTACTTGGGACTTGAACCTTTACCTCACTATAGTCCCAAATGAAATGTTCTTGCTTTTTGTAGGTTTAAAGACAGGCCAATATTCTTCATTACTAGAAGTAGAAAGTAAGAGATGTGACTGCATGACTCTATGACTCATGTGAATGTGAATCTGTTAGTCCTGATTATTATTGGTTCAGGTAAAAAAACATCCTTCTGAATCATAAGCCTGCAGGGATTTAAAGTACTGAGAGCTCGCACTGCCTCCCTCCACCCAAAATACATTTGTATCCCCAGGAGGACCCATCAAGGCAAAGCAACATGAGAAGACTGGGTACCTTGAATATAGACTGTATTAAATATGAGAATATGACCAGTCTACTCCATCCAACATGAATGGTTTGCTCAGGTTCTTTTTAACTTACTCCAGATGTATCTGAAGTGCATTTCTCAGCTATCAACTGTACTTGTTTGGTGTGTGAAAAACATCTCCTGTGTTCAGAACAGAACACACAGAACCCTCTAGTGACAGCAGCGAAAGGGACATTCCAGGAGCCTGTTTCATTGTGCCTTGGAGGTGTTCTTAACAGCATGGATTAGTCTCGAAATACAGGACCAAACTCAGATGCCTCGACTATATGTAGATCTATTCCTACTGAATGCACCTCAGATGTTCGAAATAATCTTATGGGTAGACAAACGGTGACCCAGACCTTGAATTTTCAGTTTGTACCAAAGGAATAAAAAGAATATTGAAAAATGTAGCTATTTTATCATCTATTTTAGATTCCCTCTGTGCATTTGAATTTAAACAGTTTCTTTCTTTCAACCCTATGAAATCTTTATAGGTTGCATACAAGGTTGTGTTATGGACTCAGTGGAATATCTTGATGTGATTGATCATACAATCAGTCAGGTTGCAAAAGACCTGTTGTGTTCAACTGTTAACCTAACAACACCAACTGATGCCTCAGATGACAACAGATTTCAATCCTGATTAAAATCCAGTTTTAAAAAAAAAAAAAAAAAACAGCCAAAAATCAATACATTTCAATCAATAGCAGTCATAGTATAAGGTTTTGATTATTTACAAAAATTGTATTATAAAATAATTGTCTACAAAACCATTTTTTTTAGAAATTGAAAGAATAGTAGAATGATCAAATATATATAAGAATAGGTCAAATTTTTATACCTTCTCATTGGATACCTAAAAGGCTTTGGGGGGCTTTTTTCCTTGATCAGGTTTAGAATTTCACAAAATTCTCAGGAAAGCTTATCAGCTAGTGCACAGAATCAGATTACTGTTGATTAACTGAAAAGTTATCTTGCAAAAAATAATTTGTTGTTCAAAAATGTAATTTACTCCACGTTGGATGGGATGAGGAACAAGGCTGTTTCCTCATAATGAAGCACTGCATCTTAGATATTCAAACTGTAATTGAGAGACGGCTGAGTAACAAAGCTTCAAAACAAAATCCAATGTACAGCACCCTTGATAAAATATCTTGTAGTGCAGTTCCATTGAATGGCAAGCTGTTCAATAGCATCAAATCTTTTTCACCATAGAGCAAACAGTTACCAGTTGCTCTGCTTGTTGGAGTTTCATAGTTTAAGCACAGAATAATCAAACAGGCTATTAAAAGTAGTGTTTAATAATAACTATTTGAAAAGCTCCTCAGAAAGCAGGTAGTGCTTCCCTGTGACTGTCTGCTTTGTGTATGCCCTGGTATCAGTATACTGTGAGAACAGCATATGGTTTCTTTGATGGAAAGTAATGGAAAATGACAGACTGTTTGAAGATGCTGTGGTGCCAATTTCATGAATAATGCATTAGGGTAACAGGTATAATCAGTGCAGTTTAATAGTCTGCAGCCTCCAGAGATACAACAGCAGCATACAGAGGAATTATCCTTGTACTAGAACCACCTGACACTTATCTTTTCCCCCTGACTTTATTTGATTGAGACTACACTAAATTAGTCTTTAAAAAGGCAAAGTCAGAACTAAAAAAGTCTGTCCTGAGTCAGAATGGATTTAGTATGCATCACTGTGCAGTTTACATTTCAATAATAAGCACTGTTTTGAAAACCCCTTTCCTCTGTTTTTAAATTTAACGTAGGTTTAAGAGATTCAAATTTTCTAGGAAAAAAAATGTTATGGTTGTCATTCCTGTATTGAAACCACTTCCCATCTTGTACAAATGACTTTATGTCATTTCAAATGATGCAGCATATTATATATATACCAAAAAATGTTTTAAATGTATTTTCCCTATATTAAAAATAAATATAAGACTAATTTACCAAAAAACTGTCTTGCAGAACACTGGTAGAAGCTCTTTCATGAAACATACATTGATTTGTATTTAATGATTATAGAAAAGCTCTGTAGAGGAGATTTACAGTTTGGCACACATATTCCTCTTGGCACCTGGGTCTTACATTATAATGTCATGAATCTGCAACAACAAATATGAGTTAGGGTAAATAACTTGGGACACAGAGTTTCAGTCCTTGTCCTTACTCTTTTACTCAAGGAAAGAAGCCTGTGTTTCTGAGTTACAGGTGTCATTTTCTGCCTGACAAATGAGCTACAGTGATGTATGTCCAAGTTTCATCTTTATGAATCTGTTCTGCTTGCTATAGATCTGCCTCTGAAAAACCATCCTGACAGATCTCACCTTAAAAAAAAATAAATCATTGTGGCTTTGGAAACAGCATTCTACAAGTAACTGGGCAGTGAGTGGTAGCTTCATGTGTGTAGATACATACACATGTACATTTATGTGTATTCACATATATATACATCCTACAAATGGAAAAAAACAAACAAACAAAGAAATGGAATCTAAGCTGGTCAATGTAGAAATATTTTTGAAAAGTTAAATAAGATGATCAAATGGTTATAAAGTCAGCTGGCACAAATATGTTTCTATGGAACACTATTGCTCATGAAATGAGCTATTCTATGTTATGATAATCTATTTTGGCTATTCCACCCTTTTTTCACCACAGTTACATTTGCACGTGTAACTACTGCAAATCTTGCAGCTCTTAGCAAAACAAGCATATGCAAAAATACATTATAAAGTGTTGCGACCAAAATACTATATTTTAATTTTATAGCAGCTGCAGGATATCTAGGGTTTTTAACTATACATACTCAGCAATAAAATCTGAATAGGGTTAGTCTTTATTATAAGCCTAATGGTTCTTATGCTGGAAGCATTTCTTCTTCTTCCAGTTAATAAAAATCTAGACTTGTAAAGAGGAATATATTTGTGCATGGCAAATGTAAGTTCCTGGTTTCTAAACCACTCCTGGGAAATATATATCACACTTCCCACAACCTAGGAAATTTAGCATACAGGAAAGATCAACTCTGTAACCACCTGCCTAACCTTACAACTTTTTTTCCTATAGACTGTGTGAACACGTTGAGAGCTTTCAGCTGCCAAGATGGTTTGAACTCATCCTGTTATTAAAACCTTCGTCAGTCCCACCTAATACTCAGGCCCTCTCTATTGTTTGTAGGTCAGCCATTACTGGCAGAGTTGTAGCAGATTTTTAGTGTCATTGCTTTCTTTCTTGACCATAGAGATTTTACAAATTTAGGAAGTTTTGCTCTGCTGCAATCACAATGAAAAACACAGCAGATAGAGGAAATCACAGCAGATACAGGAAATCCTAGTAGATACAGGGGTGTTTGTAGGCCTGGAGGAGCAGGTTTTGTTGTAAGGTATCTTCATTATTTAGCAGATTCAGAGTAAGTGCAATATTCTTTATAAACTACATTTTCTGCTGCATTAAGAAAAAGCAAAGCAACACATGACAGCCTGAATCCCTTCCCTGCCTATTGGATTGGTTCAATGTCTGAACTTTGAAAAATAGTCCAGAATGGTATCATTTGCCTGAACTCACTCAAATGTAACAAAACAAATGCCCAGCCTACAGAGTATCAGTTGTCACTTCCAATAATATCACAGTGGCATAAAACTGGTACAATGAAAAGTTAGCATGAGAATAGCTGATAAAAGTTTAATCATGATCACACATTTGGTATTCATATTTATTTAGCACATATCCTCCATCTGCTGTGCACGAATATCGGAAGAAAGAACTGTGAATATGAAGAACTATCTAAGAGCTTTCATGGGAACACAGAGTTAAACACAGGGAATTCTGCCAGGTCAGATTTAAACATGGGGCCAAACTGCACAAGTTTACATGTACAGTAGATCAAAAACTAATATAGGCACTACATTTTGGAGTCTAAAGATGTGGGAAGAGAAAACAGTTTTCCTGGGGCAACCTTAAACCAGACAGTTATAAGATACCCAACTAAACTGTGGTCAGAACAACAGCAGGGACCTCACATGTCAGACTTGTGTGGGAGGGCTAGGACACCCTTTTGAAAAGCCCTTGGCAGTTCTGAAGGTAGATGTGTCAGGAGTGTATGGAGATGCAATAATTTTCCGCGACAGACCAACACAAAGTTCTCCAGCAGAGCTGAGTAATCAACTGGCTTCAGTGGTACTTTCACAAGCAACAATGGCTCCAGAATTAAATCAAACCTTGATGTAAATCAGAGGGTCTCTTCAGGAAGCTGCAGCTCACGCAATCTGAAATGTCTCTGACATTTTTCCATCTGGGCAACTCAGTAGTCCTCCAGAAACAGAAAATATTATCTGCTCTGCTCAGCATCCTTAGTTAGTTGTTGCCTTGGCTTAATATCCTCTTTTACTGCCTTTACCTTCTCATTTCTGTGGTTTTGGGCAGACACAGGACAGATGGCCTGACCATCTTCTCTTTCCAATTTCTTCCTACAGCAGGGTGGAGACTGGATGGAAAGAGCAGTGCAGCAGTTCCTTTATCACCAGAAAAATATGTGGAGAGATGAAAAGCCTTAAAGATCTGTGAAGACACAATGAACTGCTCTGTTGGTTGTACAACAGCAACTCCACAACTCCCTGACTCTCAAGGGCAAAGATTACTGTAAGGAGTGCAGACATAGACTCTTTCCTTTGTCGACCATCTCCAGGGATGACTGTTGAATAAGAACTGTGAATAGGATGATTCATCATCTGATGAATATCCCTTATGCTTTCCTTCTCAACAGTGTCATAGAGACCACAGCTGCAGGGGCAGCACAAGAAGGCTGAGATGTCAAAGAAATTCCAGCAAAGGGAGGATTTAATGAGACTGGGTTACATAATGTGAAGGAAAGAGCCCTGTGGAAATCTCAGACTAGCCTTTAGTGAGTGAAGTGGGAGTCAAGAATTACCCCTAGAGTAAAGAAAGGGAAAGGTCTTTCATTACTGTTATCTCTTATGTTCAAGAAGGGGAGAACCTACAAATACTAGAGCTACAAAATGTAGCCTAATCTAGCTGGCATAGGGAACTTTAAGGTTGAACAAGCTGGTTATAACTGGCTGAAACCTATGAACTGGGTTTCTGACACAATTTGAGACCACTTATGGCACTGTCCTCCTGATTCAGCCCTAAGCTATGTACAAGTGTCAGAAAACTGAACACTCAGCAGGATGGGTCTTTTGTACTGGTGCAGAACAAGCCATTGATAGGGTCCAAGGTTTTGGTCAGGCAAGGAGGAAAACCAACCATGCAGTGCAGTATTTCCCTCCTCAGCAGGATGTAGATGTCCCACATGGGTGTTATGATCTATATGAATTCTTTCTCCCCCTTTGAATAGACTCAGCTGCACACTAGAACCCAGGAACTGCTAGTTGAGCATGGACATTGTTTTAATTACCCATGCTGATAAACAGGATCAAGCAGCTGTAGTACTAAATTTTGAGGGGAAAAAAAATAAAAACAAAAAAGAAAACTTTTATCACCCTACCATCCTTTTCTCCTCTGATAAACAGATTTAGTCTCTATAAAGGATCTACGGACTTTTACTTACACATCATCCCATTATTTAGTTCATTATTGTCTAATTCTGCATTTTGAATGGAGAATTCCACAGGATAGCTAGGTTTGATAATATAGAGGTTGTCATAAACAGGGGAAAGTATCTAAACTTCCTCTGGAGAATAATTATAACAAAGTAGGTAAATTAGTTCACATTTATATGGATGATAACAAAAGTAACAAAAAGGATAGTAGACAGGATTAAATTACATACAGAAATGGGTGTAAAGATAATATGAAGAGGCAAGTTAGTTTTCAACTAAGAAAGGTGACAGGAAGATAGCAGGAAAAGAAAAGACTATAGAAATTGTGATTGAAGAGCTGTGTGGATTGCAATTAGGCGATGGTAATGAAGGTGGTGAAAGATGGGCTGTATGTATTTAACATAGTCAAGAAAAATATACATGAAAATTTTGCAGGGGTTGAAGTAGAGCTAAGGGTAATTGAGGACATGTATAGTAATTTGTCAAACAAGGACAGAGAGGAAAGTATATAAAATCCCCATGTTAAAAATCCCTTGGAGTAAAGGAGTTAACAATGACTCTTCTAGTATTACTCTCTGCAGACTGCTCCAGGAAAAAGCTGGCACAATATCACCACAATTTCCAAGGAAAGCCTCAAGTCTTACTTCAGCCAGACCTATGCATTAATCATTAAAAATATGTTCCTGTAAATAATATAATTTCTCCCTTACATGTGGGAAGCAGAACAGCTCAAAATAGAGAACTGCACTGCAGCACCCTTTGCAATTATCACACTAAAGATTTTACATGAAGGTCTGGGGAAAATTAGCATTAAAAGTGTAGAAGTTAATGTTTGTCATATTTTTGTTTTTGCTGTTTTGTTGTTGTTGTTGTTGTTGTTGTTTGTCACAGGAGTTGTAATTACAATATTGTCTTCAGTTGCTAGTGAAAATTTATCTAGGAAAAACACTCATCAGAAATAATTTCAGTACATAAAGTTTCAATTTTTTTAAACTATTCCTTCAGAATATGAAAAGTATGTCTAAACCTTAAAAACACATCACTTGCTAGGGTGATAGCAGGAGATGTATGTAGGACAACTCTTTTCTCATCTCTTTTTTTTTTTTTTAATTCAAAACTCCTTCACAAAACAAGATGAAACACTAATTCAGTTTTACTTCTAAATCACCAGCTGCATCTTTTTTTTGTAGACTCCTATAGCAATAAATTCCCTCTACTCTACATGTTGCAAAAAGCATTTTCAAGGAAAAGGGTACTAAAATAACAAGGATAATCAACAGACACTGAACATCTCTTGCTTCCTGCTCTTTAATGCAGTTTTGCAACAGCTCTGTCACAGTAGAGGCTGCAATACTGAAGTCATTGACATTATGCTGGGACACATAATTTATCAAATCTCTTTTGACTGAAGAAGTAGAGGCTCTGGCATGCAGAGATTTTCAGGATTAATTTTCTCTTTTCTGTGTAAGAAATAAAAGGCAAAACTTTTCCACATTGATGTTATGTATACAGGATACTCAATTCAAGCTAATGGACTCAGTATTTCCTTTGTATTATCATTGACAATTAGAAGTCCTTCTATTGTGGAAGTTTTGTTAAGAAACACCATTCCAAAAATACTTCAACAAGTAATCTTTCAAAGCTTGGTGTAGGATTTTTAACTCTTCTTTAGAATATAAAGTATGCTATGGGTATAAAATATAAATATACATTTTTTACCAAACAACGTGGATGTTGAGAAAATATTAACATAACGTATTTATATTTATAAGCAACATTATTACTGCTGCATTTTTTGTTGCCTCTGTGAAAACAGCTGATACTTACAACACTATGTTTAATGAATTTATATTCACAATTCTCTTTACAATACAAGAATCACAATTTATGTATTCAAGTACTTCAATCCATGGGCAGCACTGTCTGCAAATATAAGCCAGCAAGCTGCAAAGTTATTCTACAGACTTTTTTCCCTTTCCACTTCTAATACCAACAAACAAGGGTGCACAAAGACTATGCTATTTGTGAAAACTAGAAACAGATATATTTTGATTGCCTTGCATGAGAATTTGCCTATGTTGAAACACCATAAAAAAGTCAACAAATATAATATAATTTGTATGTGAACTACAGAGCAACTATTTGTAATCAAACAGTTTTACATACATGGACTGAATCTAATAAATCTAATATTTGCTCCATTAAAATAATACTGCTTTGATAGGTCACAACTTTCAAAAGAAGAGAAACGGAATAGAACGATTTTAGTTTTTCCTTTTATTATTTATTCTTGATCTTGACAGCCCATATTAAAATATTTATCTGGGAATATCCATAAATTAGTATGAACCACTATGAATACAACTGTTCAATAAAAATATGTTAAGAGTCTATTTCACTGAATTGCTTATAGCCCATAATACAATGGGTACTAACCTGAAATTCCACAAAGTGTAAGATACTTGATGCCACACAGTTCCTGCTGCTGTTATTTCAATATTACTTTGTAGCTAGTTCTATAATCATTGGCATTCATTGTAGATTTTGGTTGTAAATAAGTGGATTAAAGGAAGACTATATCACGGCTCAGGTTTTCTATAGATACAAAGTTGGTTTATATAAAATGTTAAATACTCTGAAGGAAATTTAGTACAGCTGTAATTCTCCAGGTTTTTATTTTCCTTTCATTCTTTCATTCTTATATTTAGAACAGAAATTTAAGAATTTATATATACTTACAAAAGAGGATATATTTATATGTAGAGTTTTGTTGCTTTTAGTTTTGTTTTTGTTTTTTAAATTTAAAACATGAAGTTAAGTGGCTGATTTCTTTCAGTTTTTAGTCCAAGATAAAATTTATATGTCTTTCAAGTGCAAAATACTATTCCTTCTGGACAATGTGTAATTGCACTAACAACTGAATGTAAAATGCAGTTCGTATTTTTAGTGAAAAAACTGACCAAATTTAAGTAGATGTTTCATGATATGCAGATGCACCCAGAAAAAAAAAAAAAAAACCAGCAGTTTTTAGTATATGTCCTGAAAAGAATGAATACTGCCACAGCTGGGATTAAATCAGAACACTGCTTTATAAAACATCAATAATGTTTTTAACAGCTGCCCCAAAATTGCACCAACCACTGAAGCTCGCTTCCAAAAATAAATTATTTGCTGCTTTTTACTACACTCTTCTCCCTCTTTCCACCTCCTGCAAAAGCAACATTTAAAGGACAAAAAAATAAGAATTAAAGACTACCATGAACACCACCTTTCTGTTTAATTGAATTTCCACATCCTTTAATAATCATATAGACCAGTATTTTGTTTTTTCATGCCATAGAAAAAGAGCTACTAACAATATTGAACATCAAATCCATTATCTACTCAGCATAAGTCTTAGTATAGTGTGAGTGGCAAGTATCAGTCTTTTGTTTCCACAGAGTGTTTGAGGAAAGGTATTTGAAAGCTGAGAAAGTAACTGCAGAAAACTGAATCAAAATAATAATACTTCCAATCTACAAAAGTTAAGGCAACTTCACATTTCAGTTTGTGACATGATATTCATAAGAACTCTTGCTTCCCTCCTCATTGATCCACAAGTACATGGGTTCAGTTTTCAAATGTTTAAAAATAATAGTTAAAAAAAAAATTAATTCAGAATCCCTATTTTGTGGTTTCTTTCAAATTCATAAGTTTCAGGATAACTTTAAAGAAAATAACAGTAACTACAGCAAAACTCTTACAGGTCACAAGTGCATTGACAGTCTATTGTACAAGTGTAAATGCCAATTATGAAGCTGTAGGTAGCCTGATTTTTTCAATAGCTGAGTGTGCCATGCTGCAGGATTTCCATCCAAATTTGGTTTAGGTCGTATCAGTAGAAATGCATTAGCTTAGTACAAGTTAAAAGCTCAATGAAATAAAGACTAAACTGTATTAAATGTATGTTAAACTATATTATTCTCATTTTAGACAGGTTATACATTTTAAAGTGTAGCAGCATATACTGAACTTTTCCTAAGCTACTATTAGTGCAGATTTTACCATTTTTGCAAGGAAAGTCAAGCCCTTAATTTACTGGCAGGAACTCTTTACCATTCACTATTTGCAGGCACATTTGATGATATCATCATATTTATTATAGCTTTACTATACTCTTAATGCCCACAGTTAAGTGCCAATTATCAACTTAGCCTGGCATAATCTAAGAAAGATTTTTAGGAAAAAAAGTGCCTAATAAACTTTACCATAACTGTCACCTTGAGACAGCCCTGTATTCAATAGCAGACAAAATGATCAAGTGGATCTAAGTAACTCTAAAATGAGGATATGTAAAGAGCAGCTTTCAGACAAATTGTAACTAATTTTTATAAATCAGTCCCTTGAAACTCCCACCTGTAATCCATACT